>NC_060893.1:21893012-21905512 GCF_014805685.1 Silurus meridionalis | reverse complement strand
GATATGCTTTACATGGGTTCGAGTGGAAGATCTCCTGCTATAGAGCTCCAGCCCTTTTGAAAACCTTTGGGATAAATTGGAATTTGACTGCACCCGAGGTCTCCTCACCTCACCTACACCAGTACCTGACTTTACTAACACCATTAAGGCTAAATAAAGCCCCACAAATCTTCACAATCACACTCCAAAATCTAGTGGAACATCGTCCCAGAAGAATGGAGGTTATTCTAACTGCATTTAGGAACTAAATGTGGAATGTGATGCTCCATATAGTTTACATATAAAGCAAAATGGTGTATGTGTGTGTGTGTGTGTGTGTGTGTGTGTTTGCGTTACCCAGTCCACACTCCCCAACAGCCACCACCTTCCCTCTGTTACTAACGAGCAGCTCTCTGAGGGAGGAGAAATACTGCTCTTCCCCGTACTGCTCGAACTCACCACAGCGAGTCGGGTGGCATCCTACAGTACTGAAGAAGTCCTCTGAACACACACAAACACACACACACACACACACACACACACACACACACACACACACCCCAATGGCAGTCAATTCATTCTTTATTTATTTGCTACTGATAATTAATTAGTCATAATCAATCAATTAATGCTTTTTTTATGTATTAACTCAATGTTACTAATGTTTTTCGATTTAAATAATAATTATTAATAATAAACAGTGCTGTAAGTATATTCATTATAAATATATTAGTTAATAACTACACAACAAAATATATTATTGACAAGAAATCACAATCGTTTCGCGCCGCGACTGAGCCCCCCAATTTCACTCATTTTAAATAAGTGTGGCGATTGTGTTGTGTTGTGTTGTCTGTGATTTGTGTGTGTGTGTGTGTGTTGCGTGTATCGTGTAGTGACCAAACACTGTAAAAAAATTCCTAAAACATGTACACATACATGGAATGTGGAAAAACTGATCCTGGTCCTCACCTCGGCTGTGCGCCAGTTTAAGAGCTTCTCTGCTGTCCTCCAGATTCCCACCGGTGATCATGTACTGAAACAAACCACACAGAACCTCAGTGTGGAGGCTTCGGGAACATTTGCACCACAGACATGGAGTTTGTCTCATCCACAGACTGTGTTTTTTCAGTTCCTCCACAAAAATTTCTAACATCAAATCCCTGGACTTTGGCCTTGGTTTTTATTGGGGACTTTCTCTGGAATTTATGTGTATTTATTAATTTTTTAATCTTAACTTCTAAAATCTTAATCACTGATCTATATTTTGTAAGAATTTGCCACAAGACCAGCAGCGGGATTTGAACTCATTACGTTCTGACCAACATCTTCACCACTGAGCTCCCACTTCCCTAGAATAAGCTTGAACCAGATCTGCATTTACATATCTGGTGTTTTGGTTGACGCCCCCTATCCAGAGCGACTTACAATGATGTAATTTATACGCCCGGGGAGTTATGGGTTAAGGGCTTTGCTCGGGGGCTCAGCAATGGTAGCTTGATGGTGCTGGGATTTAAACTCACGAATCATAAGTCTATCGTTTTTAAACCTCTAATCTACGCTGATCCACCACTGCGACTTTCATCTATACCACACGGATAGTCGGTCATACCTTCTGAACCCCAACACTCAGCGCTCTTTCCACAATTTGTTCAAAATCATCTGTAATAAAAAAAATAACAGAGACATTAGACTATACAAAGTGATTAATACTGGCTCTGAATTGTAGCTATATGTCAGGTTGTTTATTACCTTCATGTTTTTGGTTTCCTCTATATATTCCCCTAAACATGGGGTCTGTAAGGTTGATACCGATATCTGTAGATAAAAAAGAGCAAACGGCATTCATGTGTATGCTGTTTTTTTAATCCAATATCTTCAACTCTTGAAAAATTCGACATAATTTTAGTTAGCACAGTTTGGATCCGACTTATGAGGAGAACAATAATTAAATATAACCATTTTCAAGTGCATTTAAAATACAGACAGACACTGATTCTGAACGAAGTACAGTAGTAGATGTTAAAAGCAAATGCAACCAGGCAGATAAAAATCTTTTGTGTAAATGGTCAGGAAACTGTTCAAGTCAATTCAATTTTATTTCTATATCGCTTTTTACAATGGACATTGTCTTGAAGCAGCTTTACTCAGATAAAGCGGTAATAAGGTTATATTAACGAATGTGTACGTTTATTGCCTATACGTTAGTTCCTTATATTTCTGTATATACTACTACTACAACACCTACAATAACATACTACACAAATACTACAAATTACTACATGTATTTCTACATAACTACTATTAATATAAGAACAATCTCTACAACACCTACTAATTCCTACAACGTTATTCCAACATCTACTACTCCAACATCTACTACTACTCCCACAACATCTACTACTCCCACAACATCTACTACTCCCACACTACTACTGCTCCAACATCTACTACTACTACAACATCTACTACTCCCACAACATCTACTGCTCACACTGCTACTACTCCCACAACATCTACTGCTCCACATCTACTGCTCACACTGCTACTACTACAACATCTACTACTACTACAACATCTACTGCTCCCACACTACTACTACTACTACTACTCCAACATCTACTACTACTACAACAACATCTACTACTCACACTACTACTACTACTACATCTACTGCTCCCACAACATCTACTACTCCCACACTACTACTACTACAACATCTACTACTCCCACAACATCTACTACTCCCACACTACTACTACTACATCTACTACTCCACAACATCTACTACTCCCACACTACTACTACTACTGCTACTACATCTACTGCTCACACTACTACTACATCTACTACTCCACATCTACTGCTCACACTGCTACTGCTACAACATCTACTGCTCCCACACTACTACTGCTCCAACATCTACTACTACTCCCACATCTACTACTCCCACTACTACTACTACTACTACTACTACATCTACTACTCCTACAACATCTACTACTCCCACAACATCTACTACTCCCACACTACTACTACTACATCTACTACTCCCACAACATCTACTACTCCCACACTACTACTACTACATCTACTACTCCCACAACATCTACTACTCCCACACTACTACTACTACAACATCTACTACTCCCACAACATCTACTACTCCCACACTACTACTACTACATCTACTACTCCTACAACATCTACTACTCCCACAACATCTACTACTCCACACACTACTACTACATCTACTACTCCCACAACATCTACTACTCCCACACTACTACTACTACATCTACTACTCCCACAACATCTACTACTCCCACACTACTACTACTACATCTACTACTCCCACAACATCTACTACTCCCACACTACTACTACATCTACTACTCCTACAACATCTACTACTCCCACAACATCTACTACTCCCACACTACTACTACTACATCTACTACTCCCACAACATCTACTACTCCCACACTACTACTACTACATCTACTACTCCTACAACATCTACTACTCCCACAACATCTACTACTCCCACACTACTACTACTACTCCAACATCTACTACTCCCACACTACTACTTCTTCAAGATCTACTACTTCTTCAACATCTACTACTACATCTTCTACAACACTACTAGTACAACATCTACAACTTCTACAACACTACTCCAACATCTACTACTCCCACAACACTACTACTCCAACATCTACAACACTACTCCAACATCTACTACTCCCACACACTACTACTCCAACATCTACAACTTCTTCAACACTACTACTCCAACATCTACAACACTACTACTCCAACATCTACATCTACAACACTACTACTCCAACATCTACAACACTACTACTCCAACATCTACAACTTCTACAACACTACTCCAACATCTACTACTCCCACAACACTACTACTCCAACATCTACAACTTCTTCAACACTACTACTCCAACATCTACAACACTACTACTCCAACATCTACAACATCTACAACACTACTACTCCAACATCTACAACATCTACAACACTACTACTCCAACATCTACAACACTACTACTCCAACATCTACAACACTACTACTCCAACATCTACAACTTCTTCAACACTACTACTAAATCATCTACTACCAGCTGCATCACAACAGCAGCAACAATTTAAATACAAAGCATTTGTGGAATCTAAAAATGATTATATAGTTTATATTGTGGCATTAAATATGATGATTTATGATGATGTACAGCACTGAGCTGAACTTATATATTATATATTCTTATGCATATCTTCTTTAATCTGTACATTGCAGTAAGTTGTACAGTATTTCATCTACAGTTTAGCCCCACTGTTAAAATGCAAAGTGTTTATATTTTTGTTTGCTATTAGTGTCAATGTTGCCTAATAATAATAATAATAATAATAATAATAATAATAAAAGACTGGACTGTCGCGTGTTCAATGAATGAGAATGAACAGCTCCTGACTCTTCAATCTATCCTCAAATGAAGCCTAAATGTAGACTATTTTATTGCATTATTATTATTATTAAAAAATATATATATAAATTCTTGGTGCTTACCTATAAATTTATACTTGGCCATGACAAATTTGGCAGTGAATCGACCAACTCTGAATGCGAGTTTCACCATTAGCGAACCCGCATCTACCGTAATAACTAACATATGAGTGCACAAACTTATATACATGGTAGATTAAACAAAATAACAATAAAATGTATATGTATTTTAGACATTTTTTTTAATAAAAAATAATGTATTACAATATGGTCTACAATGTGTGTTGAGAAAACAGCTTTAAATAAACAATCAAATATTAATATGCGCATATATTATGATTACGGTACCTTTCAAAAGCAGTGCTAAGCTCGCTAGTAATGGCTTGATTGAATACAGTTAATTATTTTGAATAAAGTGCACTAGGTAGGTTGCGAATAGACCGTATAATCCGCCCTAGATAGTGCACAAGAAAAGAAAGAATAAAGATATTTTACTAAGAGCCAACTGTGACGATTGGACTTACTGCGCATGTGCAAAACCAGGGACCTGTCACCGCGCATGCGTAGTGGGTGTAGAGGAGAGCGACAAGATGGCGGCGTTCCTCACCCACCAGCAGAAAGTCTTACGGCTTTATAAAAAATCCTTGAGGCACATTGAGTCGTGGTGCGTTTTCAGGTACGGAGAATGTATTCTATTATATCATACACTATGTATTTAGAATTATTATTGTAAACTACGTATCAGCTTGGAAACGTTTGGCATCGCTTAACCGTTGGGACGTTCAGGTCATTCAGCCGCAGAGCGTTAGCATAAACAATACTTCAAAACACCGATCATCTGCAGCAATAAATGATAATAATATCAAACGTGCTTAAAATATAGACAAATATATAGAAAAACAGGTAAACGTATTAATTACATTTGTTTTGTTACTCTTCAAATAAGACCTCTAGCACCTGGAGTGCCTCAATGTCAGATCAGCGATATGGATATAAATATCAAATCGCCGATACGATATGCACGATATAAAGTTTTTCGATAATTATTTTTGTAATGAGGCAAATGTTTACTAGTTTATGGTGCTTTTGAAACCAAAATTGTCCCTCTAATGTCAAAGTGGTTTGGTATACAGTGTAAGTGAAAAGATTTGGACACCATTTCCACTTTAGTGTTTGTTTATTTCATTATTTTCAACATAGTACATTGAATAACTGAACTGTGAATGCGTATGAATTTGTGTATCGAACAAAAAAAAAAAAAACGTTTTAAATAACCCAGAATATTTTATATTTTAGACTGTCCAAAGTATGTTGATCGCTTGGCACACTCATGGCATGGCATCATATCGTTTTCAGTTCTCAGGTGTGCCTTTTCAAGAGTTTTTGTTTGACATTTCTTGCCTTGTGCCTTATGCAGAGGAAAGGGACTGGTACTACTGTACAAATCCATATTATGGCAAGAAAGACTCAGTTAAAGTAAAGAGGGGACAATTTCTACATTAAGAAATGGTCAATCAATTTGGAATATTTCAGGAACTTTAAATGTATTCCCAAGTGTAGTTTCCAAAATCATCAAACGCTCTGAAGAAATGGGCTCTCATGAGGACTGTCTCAGGAAAGGAAACCCAAGAGCTACCTCTGCTGCAGAGGATAATTTTATTAGAATTACCATTAGAACTACAGAAATGCTCCTCAGAGTTCAAGTAGGAGACATATTTCAACATCCACTATTCAGAGGAGACCGCATGAGTCAAGCCTTCAAAAACATTACGTTGAAAGGACTATAAGCAGAAGAGACTTGCTCGGGCAAAGAAACACAATGAAAAAGCGACTATTTTGTTTGAGAAGTCAAAATTTGAGCTTTTTGGTTCAAAACACTGTGTCCTTGTTAGACATAAACAGGGTAAACAGACATTTCCTGAAACATGGTGTGATGGATTTGCAGGTGACACTGTGACTGATTTGGTCAAAATAGAGGGCAACTTAACCAGCATGGCTGCCACTCCATTTTGCCACCCCATCTGGTTTGCAATTATTGGGACTATCATTTGTTTTGCAAGAAGACAATGACCCCCAAACACAACTCTAGGTAATGTAAGAGCTACTTGTTCAAGAAGGAGAGTGATTTAGTGCTGCATCAGATGATCTCGACCAAATTATTCAATCTAAATCTAGTTGTGATCGTTTGGGACGAGTTGGACCGAAGCGTGAAGGAAAAGCTGCCAACAAGCACTTAACACCACTGGGAACGCTTTCAAGATTGTCTCATGAGACTGACTGAGAAAATGCCAAGAGTGTGTAAAGCCGTCATCAAAGCAAAAGGTGGCCACTTTAAAGAAACTAAAATCTAAAACGTATTATGGGTTATTTACCACGTTTTTGTTTACTACCTAATTTCACGTGTTCTTTCACAGTTTGGATGTATGTATTAATGTACAATGTTGAAAATTAAAACATTTAAATTTGAAAGACCACTGAAAGAGGTGTCCACGTTTGACTGGTACCATATATGTTTAATTCTGGATTCTGATTGGTCAAAATTACTGTACGATTACATGCTACAATCTTTTCAGAAGAAGATGAAACTCTGTGATTTAGATGATTCTAGAACCATGGTGTTTTTGTTGTTGCAGAGATAAGTACCGCTTCTATGCCTGCATGCTGAGAGCTCGCTTCGACGAGAATAAGAATGAGAAGGACATGATGAAGGCCACCAATCTGCTGAAAGCTGCAGAAGAGGAGTTCTGGGCGAATCAGCATCCTCAGCCTTACCTGTTCCCCGACTCTCCAGGTGGAACCTCATACGAGAGATACGAGTGCTACAAGGTATCAGTGTCCAAACGTGAGCTGTGAATGTGAGTCAGTTGTAATTTGATTGCAGTGAACAGTCGATTTGTGTGTGTGTGTGTAAACTTGAGTGTACTGTGAAACACCCAGAAGAAACATCATCATGTGTCTCTGATCAGATTTGGTACCTGCTTCTTCTCCTTTCTCAGTTCTCGTGTCTGACTCGTAGCTGATGTGTTTGGTTTCAGATTCCTGAATGGGTTCTGGATCACTGGCACCCATCTGAGAAGGCTGAGTTCCCTGATTACTTCTCCAAGAGAGAGCAGTGGAAGAAGCTGCGAGCTCTCAGCTGGGAGAAGGAGGTGCGTTTGTGTACATACATAAAGGGGATGCACATATATGGTCACACAAACACGTGCATACATAAAAGGAACACAAATATAGGGTCACGCATGTATATACATAAATGGGACAAATATAGGGTCACGCATGTATATACATAGAGGGGACACACAAATATAGGGTCACGCATGTATATACATAGAGGGGACACACAAATATAGGGTCACGCATGTATATACATAGAGGGGACACACAAATATAGGGTCACGCATGTATATACATAGAGGGGACACACAAATATAGGGTCACGCATGTATATACATAGAGGGGACACAAATATAGGGTCACGCATGTATATACATAGAGGGGACACAAATATAGGGTCACCCATGTATATACATAGAGGGGACACAAATATAGGGTCATGCATGTATATACATAGAGGGGACACAAATATAGGGTCACGCATGTATATACATAGAGGGGACACTTTATATGTTGATTTACACTTTATACAGGCTTTTCTGTATCTATTTTCCATTAAACATATTTTTTTTTATGCTTCAGGTTTAATTTTTTGAATAATTAAAAAAAAAATCTCTGAACTGTAGGTGAAGCAGTTGCAGGACGAGACTCCAGCCGATGGTCCCAGCACTGAGGTTCTTCCTCCGGCCCGTAAGGAGGGCGATCTCCCCCCGCTGTGGTGGCAGTATGTGACCCGTCCCAGAGAGAGGCCCATGTGAGAGGCCCTGTGTGAGACGCCCCACATTACCAATCACACGCTCATACTCTCACACACATTCTTATACACACACTGTTCTGCCTCTATGCTACTCCCACCTGAATACCATGTCACTATTCGAGGGTGAAATTCATGTCTTGAGTCAACATGCATTGTGTCTGTGTGTTTAGGGAAAAGTATAATTGTGTGAGTGTGTGTGTGGCGTAATTGTAGACTGTACAGACCTGTAATAAATAAATCTGTCAAACAGATGTTTTTTGTTTTCTGCATCGTTTGTTCAGATCCAGTCAGAGACAGACGTCCAGGATGAGTGTGAAATGAGATGTTGTGTTCAGGTTTCCACAAATCAAAAGTTTGTGCCTTGACCACATAATTGTTTCACTGAATGGACTATTAAATCAATCATGCATTTTTCTATCGATTCACTCTGAAATCAAAACACGTAATCGTGTCTTATGTTCGACACGTCAGCGTTAATATTTTATTAGCTAAAACAGTTGAACACGAACGAAACAAAGTCCGGAACCGAAGTCTTTCTCCCTGAACCGCTTCCGAATCCCGTTCTTACATTCATAAACATGAGCCACGTAGGTCACGGTCTACTGACAGAGCAGCTACATTACTGTGCAGGAACAATATCTCTGCAGATAGTCATTTATAGTTATATTTACACACACACACACACACACACATCAGCATCATATGCATAAAGCATCAGCTAAGTAGAACATTCTAGACTCTTTCTGCCTGAGCATCACCCAGGCCTAAAGTTACACAGCACACTGAGCGTTTATTACACGCGTGGCACAGAGGAAACGACTGCTCGGACCCGGAGATCAGAGGCTTCTACTTTACATTCAGAGAAAGTGAGAAATATTTCAGACAGAAATGAAACGTACATGATATTCGAATGTAATTGATCAGACAGGATGTTCTGCATCTGTCGCTTTGATACTCCCAATGCAGCTATAAAAAAAGCTCACTGCCTCCATTTCAGCATCAGTGAGGGGCGTGGCCTAAAATCTCAAGCCTTGTCATCCGATTTGTATCACAATACGAGTCTACACAAAATTATTAACACTGCACGATGTGAAACCGGTGGCTATGAGAGTTTGTTGATTATCTTTATAGCTCTGGTGGAAAACTAGTCAACTACTTGTCTGATGAATTACATTTTATGAATTTTTTTTTTTAGCCAAAATACTTTTCTTGTACTTGCAATGCTATTGAAGATACAATACACATAAAATAAAAAAAGGTAATCTATCAAGACCAGAACATGGCAATAACATCCTGTTAGAAACAAAAATAAAATCAGATGATTGCGTGAAAGCTGCACTTTGCTGCTACGTCTGAACCAAAAGATCTTCCAGTGTTTGGAGTGAGCTTATGGCACATGATGCAACATCGGATTTGTTCACTGAGTTGTTCCTTTACTTTCAGATGTTCCAGATCCACAGAACACACTAAGTAAGCAAGCATAAGAATCAGAAATATATATTACTAATATATGTATATACTAATATAGTAATATGTAATAATATACTGATCGGAAGGTCGGGGTTCAAGCCCCCAGTATTGCCAAGCTCTGGGGCCCTTGAGCAAGGCCCTTAACCCTTCGTGCTCCAGGGGTGCTGCATCATAGCTGACTTTACTCTCTGACCCCAGCTTTCTAACATCTGCAAAATTCTGTACCGATAATTTTTCCAGTCTGCTGTCATTACGAGAGCGGCCTCTAGAGGCGAATCACCGACTCTACACGCTGTTCGTTTTTACACGAGCGACAGCGTGTAAAGTTTAGTTGTTTAGTACATGTAATCTTTCTTTTTTTTTTATCCAGTATAAAAGAACTATCTGATTAATCCATTATCAGCAAGTACGATCCAATCTAGCTATCGTTATTGGTAAAATCCACTATCAGTCGACCTCTAAATAATTAAATATATATATATATATATATATATATATATATATATATATATATATATATATATATATATATAAAACATTATTTTTATTTATATTTATATTTCATTTTGAAAAAGTTTTTTTGAAAGAAAAAAAAGAAAAAGGGTGAAATTTACCCTTTAAACTCGTTACTTCTTTGACTGGCTGACTTTTCTTCTTTGAAAAAAAGAAAAAAGTAGTATGTATTTATCTTTCTGACATTTGGTAAATTGAGCATTTGAAAGTTAAGGTCCTTGCTCAAGGGCCCAGCAGGGGCAAATTGATGGTGCTGGGATTTGATCACACGACCTTCAGATCCAAAAGCCAACATTTGAACCTCTTTCCCCAGGACACATGACCGAGTGACAGAACGCAGACTAGAATACTTCCTATTCACGTTATTTCAAAAATCCCATGTAGCCTCGATGCTCTAAATATAACACTGGGCATTGATGTAACATGATCCGGCGGTCTACAGGAACAGCTTGTAGGGCGATTGGACGTTTTCTGTGTTGGACGCGTTACGGCACGTGTCAGAGCGTTAACATTTACAGTAGATCTGTAAGACACAAGACTTCCTCAATAACATGACAAGCTGTGTGTTCTGTGAAGGAGAAAGAAAAAAGAATGTCTGGTTAAAGATCGGCTGTTTATCGCTGCTATAAAGTAAGTGACGAGAGAAGCTGATTTGTGACGTTCTACGTGATCGTCGACGTAATACGATTATTTCATTTATAAAGAACAAACGGCTGTGGTGTAACAGAAATAATGAAATCTTAGTTACGTTAATGAGTGTGTGTGTGTGTGTGTGTGTGTGTGTGTGTGTTTGTGTGTGTGTGTGTGTGTGAGAAAGCTTAGTCCGGGTTCTCAGGCCTGGGATTTCAGTGCTGATGTCTTGCTGATAAACTTCAGTGATGAAGTGACGCTGATTTGCTCCTGTTGTTGCTGCATGCACAAGAACTTCAGGGCGTCTGGTAAAACCCATGTCTTATACTACTGATGAGAACGATGTGACGATAGGAGTTGAATTTATGACGGAAGATACCGTGCGTAAGCCGTTCCAGGTTCCGGTCTCAGAGAACTGTTTAAAAAATAATAATAATAATAATTTCTTCAGGAACTGTTGCAGGTCCTGAGGCTTTCGAATCAAATGTACAAAATGCGCACGGCGAGTAAACGTTCGGTGCAGCTCTGATTGCGGTTCTGCGATTCCTGATTCGAGTTTCGATTAAAAGGAAATACGATACGAGGCACAAAAGTTTTGGCACCTATAGGAGGAGGGGCAGGGAATATAAGGACCAGTTAATGACGTGAAGCCAGACGTTCTGTAATCCGTATTTACAAAGCCACTAAATATCACTGTCGCGTAATAGGATTTAAGATCAACATCTCATGAATATACTGAATCACTGCCAAACAGACGTACTACTCGATTCGTCCTACGCGGGACGAAGTTGCCGCTAAAAAGCTCCACCGGAGTTTTGACAGGTCAGGTGGAGAAGGAGGGAGGGGCTAAGGAGGAGGCGGAGCTCTTTGTTCGAGCACCGGAGCCGATCGATCGTTGGACGGGGCTTTTTTGAGGCCCACTCCTCCCCGGATAGACGACAGCTCGTCCTGCTCTGCCGGAGCGTCTGATTGGCTGCCGGAGTTGGGTGTTGGTTGTGTGGGCGATGGCGAGGGATCTGCGGCGTTTACGGCGTCCTCGCCGTACAGAGCCTGGGGCACTGTGGGTGTCTTTACAGGAATGACGGGGGTTTTGATGGGGATCGGGCCGTGAACGCTCGGGCCGCGCCACAGACTCGGTTTCGAGGTGGGCGCACGCCGGATCGTCGCAACGCCCGGTGTGATGCTCACCGGCCCGCAGGGAGAAGGCCGCTTGGCTGGCAAAGTCCTGCGATATGATTGGCTGATGTCGGTGCTCTGCAGAACCGGAGCGGGCGAGTCACTTTCCTGCGGCTCTCCTTCTTGGTCTCCGCCCCCTGGCAAGCACTCGTAATCAAATACTGCAGAAAAAAAACAAACAGAAAGAAAAGATGTTTTGTTTCATATGAGGCACGAAGGCATGCTTCCATCCACATTTCATCTTTATTGTCAGTAGATGGCGTAGGCGCAACATCAACGGCTTTAGAATGCGTTCGAAAGAATTGAGGTCGGCCCATAAACACCTCTGAGATCT
>NC_060893.1:21883012-21888012 GCF_014805685.1 Silurus meridionalis | reverse complement strand
GCACAAATGTTGATAGATAGATAGATAGATAGATAGATAGATAGATAGATAGATAGATAGATAGATAGATAGATAGATAGATAGATAGATAGATAGATAGATAGGTTGACAGACAGACAGACAGACTGATTGGTTGACAAACAGACAGACAGATGAATAGAGACAGACAGATAGACAGACAGAAAAAACAGATAGATAGACAGATGAAAGAAAGACAGGCAGACAGATAGATACACAGATGAAAGACAGACAGACAGACAGACAGACAGACAGAGAGCGGGCGAGCGAGAGAAAGACAGATCGATAGCATGTTGTTAATATTCCTGTCTTCCCTTTAGTCTTTTTCACTTTGTAGTTCTACTCCATTTAGATGGATGCAGGATTAATAGGCAGGTGTGTACGGGTTAGTGGTCTGCCTCTTGTGTGTGAGCACTAATGGGTATGTGTGTGTGTGTGATGTGGTGAGGGTGTTTACACACCTGTTCGCTGGATGGAGGCAGCTTGTGAGGGTCCATAGTCAAAGACCTCAGATCATCAGAGATCGACTGCAGATGCGTGATCTCACCCAACATACACACTTCCTCTTCCTACAATCAGAGATAGAGGGAAGAAGAAAAGAGAGAGAGAGAGAGAGAGAGAGAGAGAGAGAGAGAGAGAGAGAGTGTTATGAACAGAAAACATTAATTAGAATTATATTCTAATGAGAATAATATATAATAGGAAGTATAAATATAAAATATACAACCATATACATATAGGAAGTACATACAGAGGAAGATATGGGAATATTTATGGGAAAAGTGTGAAATACAGGATCATAAAAGAGAGAGAGAGAGAGAGAGAGAGAGAGAGAGAGAGAAAGAGGGGGGGATCATGGTCGGAGGAGGAGCTGACTCACTATGGCGGGTCTGATCATGGAGACGAAGGTGCAGAACCGTGCTCGCTCCTCGATCAGAGCTTTCCTCACTGCTTGCCTTTCTGTCTCCTGCAGCGAGGCGTACTTATCGCTAACCCCCTGCAGAGCGCTGTCCACCTGCGGCTGGAGATCCCCACGCCCTGCAACACACACACACACACACACACACACACACACACACACACACACACAAAATCATATCCCCTGACAAATGTGCTGGCAGCAAAATCAGGAACATTTAATTCTGTGAAATGGCCTCTGTAGACGATTAATTAGAGAAAAATCTTTTATTTTACAGACATAAAAATTCCAAAACATTCAAACAAAACATTGAATCATCTCAGATTACATGCTCTGACATGAATTCATTGAATTGTATTTAATTTGTATAGCGCATTAAACAACGGACTCTATCCCAAAGCAGCTTTACGGAAACGATTAGATGACAAATATACGCTTTTTATATGATTTTATCCCTATAAGTTTATCCCTAATGAACAAGCCAGAGGTGATGGTGATGGTGGAAGTAACCTTGAGAGGAAACAGGTATCCTGGGTGACACTGAATGTCCATTCATAATAGCTCCAGCAATGTTGAGGTTATCAGCTGTTCACAGAGCGAGTTACTTTATTTAGTCTGGACCTACATATACACCGAAAAGTTCACTATATGGACAAAAGTTTGTGAGCATAAGATTCATATGTGTCTTTTGAACATCCCATTCCACATTTAGTCTCAGTTTCCCCCTATAATAACCTCCAGTCTTCTGGGAAGATGTTCCACTAGATTTTTAGAGTGCGCTTGTGGAGATTTGGGCTCATTTACAGTGACAAGAGAGTTATTAAAGTCAGTTACTGATGTAGGTGAGGTGAGGAGACCTGGGGTGCAGTCAGCGTTCACATGCATTATGTTAAGTAGGTTTGAGGGTCAGAGGTCTATAGCAGGAGATCTTCCATTCTAACATCCCCATGTAAATCATATCTTCATCTATCTGGCTTTAAAGGAATAAAGGGTAAAGGAAAGGGAAAAAAAAATGTCATCCAAGCGCATCTGATGCAATTGTGTGCCCCCAAATTTAGTGGTAACATTTTAGGGAGGAACCGCATATGGCTGGTGTCATAATAAAGGTCAGGTGTCCCAATACTTTTGTCCATTTGGGGTATTTTAAACAAGGCTTTACTGAAATTATGGCTAAAAGATATGGTGCATATTTTCAGGACATGCTTGCATAGTCAAATATTCACCTTCAGACATGGGTTTTACTCACGGAATTGTCGTTACGCTGCTCTATAGCACAGCATATCACATTGTGTGTGTGTGTGTGTGTGTGTGTGTGTGTGTGTGTTTTGTGTGGCAAACTGGATCACTTCTGTCATTAAGGTCACACCCGATTGTGTTCTCAGGAACACTGTGTTATTTATGTGGGTGGACGTCCTAACAGAGGAGCTTTCTGTTTATGCAACACACACACACACACACACACACACACACACACACACACACACACACACACACACACACACACACTTCAGTCTCCTATCTGGAGAATCAACGATGTGATATACTACACTGGAATGCGGCCGTGTTCCAACCCCACAGTAAAAACATGCAATTTAAGTGTTGGGTCGAGGATCAGAGACGGGATCGTTGTGGAAGAAAGAATGAAAGACGCCAATCTTGCGTTTCGCTTCGAATTCCGTTCTCGAATGGTGAATAAAGACGCAGGGTTTCGCGCACTAATCGCTTCTGAATGTGTTCAAGCGTGTGTGTGAAAGTGTTTTTCACTGTTCACTGAACATTTCACTGTTCCTATACTACGTCATGGTATCAAACTTTTCAGACTCGCTCTCTTTACAAGAAAGTACTTTATATATTTGGTGCCATATTGCGCATTAACGGCCGTATGCGTTGCTCATAATTAAAAGAAGGTCATCGGGGAAAAAAACTGAAAGCACCATCTTTAACTTTATAAAAATATTTATTTTAATTTAATATTATTTTAATTAATTATTACAACACTATCAACCTTATATCATCATTTAATACATTTATTCTCAATAAGTGTTTTATTCGGAGTCTACCCTACAAATAAAGTACATTTCTATTGGTCCCCACACACACACACACACACACACGCGCACACACACGCGCACACACACGCGCACACACACGCACACACACACACACACACACACACACACACACTCACACTCACACACACACACACTCACACACACACACACTCACACACACACACAAAACCAAGGGCATTTCGAAATAGCCAGTCCACCTCCCCACAAGTTTTTGGGTTGGAGGAAACAGAAGAACCCAGAGGAAACCCAATTCACTCAATATGTTGAACATCCCATTTGACAGTTGCTGCTAGAAGAACCTCCACTCTTCTGGGAAGATGTTCCACCAGATTTTGGAGTGTGTTTAGGAAGATTTGTGGAAATGTATTCAGCCACAAGGGTGTTAGTAAATATCACATCTGGTAAGTAAACTGTAGCCAAAACATCTGGCAGGTTAACTGTAGCTAAACCATCTGGTAAATTAACTATAGACACCACATCTCATACGTTAACTGTAAATAACACATCTGGTAAGTTAACTGTAGCCAAAACATCTGGCACGTTAACTGTAGCTAAACCATGTGGTAAGTGAACTATAGATACCACATCTCATACGTTAACTGTTATTTCCACATCTGGTAAGTTAACTGAGGTTAACACATCTGGTAAGTTAATCGTACCTAAAACATCTGGTGAGTTAACTGTAGCTAAAACATCTGGTAAATGAACCGTACATACCACATCTGGTATATTATCTCTAAATAACACATCTGGTAACAACGGTAGCTAGCACGTCTGGTAAGTTACCCGTAGACAGCACATCTGGAACGTTAACTGTAGACAACACATCTGGTAAACAGATCTGCTGTTTGACTCCCTGCTTGTACCTGTGGTGCAGTGTGAGTGTATCCCCTACTGCATTTCTACACGGACTAAATCAATTGGTGTCTCTTACATTAACCGGCCACTTTATTAGGTGCACCTTACTAGTACCGGGTTGGACCCCCTTTTGCCTTCAGAACTGCCTTAATCCTTCGTGGCATAGATTCAACAAGGTACTGGAAACATTACTCAGAGATTTTGGTCCATATTGACATGATAGCATCACGCAGTTGCTGCAGATTTGTCGGCTGCACATCCATGATGCGAATCTCCCGTTCCACCACATCCCAAAGGTGCTCTATTGGATTGAGATCTGGTGACTGTGGAGGCCATTTGAGTACAGTGAACTCATTGTCATGTTCAAGAAACCAGTCTGAGATGGTTCGCGCTTCATGACATGGCATGTTATCCTGCTGGAAGAAACCATCAGAAGATGGGTACACTGTGGTCATAAAGGGATGGACATGGTCAGCAACAATACTCAGGTAGGCTGTGGCGTTGACACGATGCTCAATTGGTACTAATGGGCCCAAAGTGTGCCAAGAAAAGATCCCCCACACCATTACACCACCACCACCAGCTTGAACCGTTGATACAAGGCAGGATGGATCCATGCTTTCATGTTGTTGATGCCAAATTCTAACCCTACCATCCGAATGTTGCAGCAGAAATCGAGACGCATCAGACGTTTTTCCAATCTTCTATTGTCCAATTTTTATGAGCCTGTGCGAATTGTAGCCTCAATTTCCTGTTCTTAGCTGTCAGGAGTGGCACCCGGTGTGGTCTTCTGCTGCTGTAGCCCATCCGCCTCAAGGTTCGATGTGTTGTGCGTTCAGAGATGCTCTTCTGCATACCTCGGTTGTAACGAGTTTTTATTTGAGTTACTGTTGCTCTATTCTCCTCTGACCTCTGGCATCAACAAGGCATTTGTGCCCACAGAACTGCCGCTCACTGGATATTTTCTCTTTTTCGGACCATTCTCTGTAAACCCTAGAGATGGTTGTGCGTGAAAATCCCAGTAGATCAGCAGTTTCTGAAATACTCAGACCAGCCCATCTGGCACCAACAACCATGTCACGTTCAAAGTCATTAAATCACCTTTCTTCCCCATTCTGACGCTCGGTTTGAAC
>NC_060893.1:21820512-21878012 GCF_014805685.1 Silurus meridionalis | reverse complement strand
TATCTTCGAATCGTCTTTTTTTGACGTTTGCATATTTTGAAAGTTGACCAGTTCCGCCGAGGCGAATTTCCTGCACTTGTTTCTCTTCGCTTGTTTGTGGATCGCAGAAATACATGAATCATATAGAAAAATCATGTGAAACTTGTGTCAAATTTAAATAAGAAAAGAATGCAATGATTTGCAAATCGCATAAACCCATATATTATTCACAATAAAACACCAAAAACATATCAAATGTTTAATGTGAGAATGTATACCATTTTAATAAAAAAATTATCATTTTAAAAGGCTGCAACACGTCTCAAAAAATGATTAACACTGTGTAGCATCACATCTTCTGTCTGTATACATCTGTGAACTGAGGAGGCCCATTGCTGAAGTTGTAGGGAAAGGAATGTCATCACAAATGTGTCTGATACAGGATTTTAGCTGCTCAACAGTTCTGGGTGTCCTTTGTTGTGTTTTTTGTTTCATGCAAAACTGCATTTTGTTTCAAATGCAAAGATTTCCTTTGTTTAGCAATGATAAAGCCTTTATAAAATGTGCAATCTGCCCATTCCATGAATGCACCCCCCTACCTTCACAGATGCGACTTTTTGAACTGAGCGCTAATAACAAGCCAGATGTTCCCTCTCCTCTTTAGTACGGAGGACATGGTGTTTATGGTTTTAAAAAGAAATTCTAATTTCGATTCTTCTGACCACAGAACAGTTTCCCATTTAGCCTCAGTACATTTTAAATGAGCTTTAGCCCAGAGAGGATGGCAGAGTTTCTGGATCATGTTTACGCATGCCTTCTTCTTTGCATGATACAGATTTAACCTGCAGTTGTGGATGACACGGCAAACTGTTCACACACAATGATTTCTGGAGATGTTTATGAGCCCATGCTGTGATTTCCATTACAGAATCATGACGGTTTTAAATGAGGGCCCGAAGATCACTGGTATTCGATATTGATTTTCGTCCTTGTCTCATGTGCACGAAGATTTCTCCTGATTCTTTAAAACCTTTGATGACATTATGCATTTTAAATGATAAGATATTTAACTGTTTTGCAGAACATTATTCTGAAATCGTTCCACAATTTGTAGACACAGTCTTTTACAGATTGGTGAAGTTCTGCCCATCTTTACTTCTGAAAGACTCTGCCTCTCTGAGATACACTATTTATACCCAATCATCTTACCTTTTTTTTTTACCCTTAAAGACGGTACATTTCCTCACTTTTAAACATTGTTCTATTATAAATAAAATATGGGTTTATGAGATTTCCAAAACATTGCGTTCTATTTCAAATTGACATTTTACACAATGTCCCAACTTTTGTGGAATTGGGGTTGTAAATAACTCAGAACGCATGAAATAACATTAGACCCAAACACCCCCGACCACACCCCACCCCACACACACTTTAAAAAAAAAAGACATGAATCATATAACAAATTCCCATGGAGATGAACGATAATATTTCAGCTTCAGGTCATGTAAAAATTATAATCGTGCGATAAACCTGGTTCCTATGGCAACTCCGATAAACTTTTCGATTTATTTGATCTTCTGCCATTAAACAGGATATGAGAGTGTGATAATCGAGGCCTGCAGTCTGCTCTGAACACAATGCTTGTAGCTCGAAGTGTGTAACTAATGGTGCATTGGACGTGTCTTAACTCATCGAGTTCATTCAACTGGAAACTGTATACATGTGGAACTGTTTATCTGCGTCCGTGACCTGAGAGTGGCACAGAGCCAGTTGTGGGAAGAGACAGGAAAGGAAATGACACGTGGTGAAGTTTAGTGAGTCCAGGTGTGTGTGTGTGTGTGTGTGTGGGCACGCATGTAGTTTATTACCTCTGCTGCCTGTGGCCAAGTCCGCGACCTTCTGAAAGGCATCGAGAAAAGCGGCAACTGCCACCACCGTAGCCCTGAGAACGCACAACACATACTTCTGTGAACAATCTACACATGACTTCTTAAACAAATATAAACCCAATATAAACCACAGCATCAAGCACATTTCAACAACAGCTGACAGTAGTGTATATTTCTAGTGTATATATTCTAAATGAACAAAGGTTTGTGGATACCTGAGTATAAGATACGTATGAGCTTTTTTAAACAGACCATGCCACAATCAGTTCCTGTTTCCTGTTATACCCTCCACTCTTTTGGATTTGGGAGTGTTGTCGTAGAGATTTATGCAGTTTCATTCAAGTGTGTTAGTAAAGCAATGGTGGATGAAGTACACAAAGCATGTTGTTGAGTAAAAAGTCAGAGATTTGACATTAAAATGTAAAGAAGGTAAAGTAAAAAATGTCTCTCCAAATGGAAACACTTCAGTAAAGTACAGACATGCAAAAAAGCTACTCAAGTACAGTAACGCATTACATTTACTTCATTATTGTCCACTGCTGTAGTAAAGTCAGGTACTGATAAATTGAAGAGTCCTGGGGTGCAGTCAGCATTCACATTTATCTTATTCAAAGTTTGAGGTTAGAGCTCTATAGCAGGCCACTCAAGATCTTCCACTCCAAACCATGCAAAGCATGTCTTGCGCATCCAAAGACATCCTATACAATTGTGTGCCTCCAATTTTGTCCTTTGTCTTAGTCCCGGCCTGCCTCCGGATGGTGTTCTCTTCGATTGGAGGCCACTTTGTGCAGCTGGGGATGTTTCTCATCAATGGCCTGGGGCTCCATTAAATTATGGAGTAACACAGGAGCTTAGAGGATGGATTTGGACTGTAGTTAATGTCAACAGTCTGCTACAGTGACTCAGGACTACAGTTTGCATCTAATCACCATCACTGCACCTCAACATTATTTATCTGTAATAAATGGACATTCAGTGCCACCCAGATGAGGATGTGGTTCCCTCTTGAGTCTGGTTCCTCTCAAGGTTTCTTCCCTATGCCATCTTGAGGAGTTTTTCCTTCACCACAGTCGCCATTGGCTCGCCCATCAGGGACAAACTTACACTTATAAAGAACATCTTATTCATTTTTATCACCACATTATCTGTGTAAAGCTGCTTTGAGACAATGTCCATTGATAAAAGCGCAACACAAATAAAAATGTATTTATTTGAATTTAATTAATTTAGTTTTGAGGAAGAACCACAAATTGGCAGGAAAAGTCAGGTTTCCCAATAGTTTCTATAGTAACAACAAAAGGGTTTTGAATAAAATGTATTTCATCTGTATCTATATTTGAAAATGTCACTATACAGCTGCAAAGATGTTTTTCCACCCGGGGAAAGTCTTCGAATCTTTCCTGGTGCTCTCAAGATGCCGGGTAACATAAGCTGATTGAACAGAGAAAGAAAGACAGCCCGGTAAGGAAAGGAGTGTTTCTAGCTGCTAGGATGTACAATCTCGTCAAAAAATTTGGATTGGCAGGATTATTCCTGATAATCTTTTTTGCTGTGGAATGAAAACACTTGGGTTTGAGATTATTATGAAAAAAAGAGTTTAGAAACACATTTTAATTTGCTTCATTTCCTGCTATTTATATGTTGATGTGTTATACAACCTAGACCATAGCACATTTAGTATCAGAGAACCCATTATTTAAGCAAACAAAAATATTGGAACATGTGACTGACAAGTGCCCAGGTGTGTCCTGTTCAACAATAAATAGCGCTGAACATCTGCCCTTAGTTTAATATATATATATATATATATATATATATATATATATATATATATATATATATATATATATATATACACTGTATATATGAAAAGTCCACAGGAAAAAGGCAAGTCATTTTGAATAGGTTGGCCAATGAAAGCACCAACAGCTGAATGCAAAAACGTACAAGATTGTGAAAGGCGTGAACCCAAAAACAACATTCCTTGACCTCACTTACAACCTACACAGGGCAGGGTTGAAGGGATCACAATCCAAGTATTAAGCAAAAATGCAGAGGCTACACCAGAAGCTGCAAACCACTCATTAGAATCGAAAGGCTGGACAATAATCCATGAAAAATACAAAAGACGAGTGACAAAAGGTCTTGGAACCAAGAGGAACTTCTACCTCCAAGTGATAAAGAGGCCAAAGTGTAGAGAAGGAAAGGATCTGCTCATGAGCCAAACCATGCCAGTTCATCTGTGAAACATGGTGGAGGTAGTGTCAGTTTACAAACGAATGCATTTAAATGAATCGTGAGGAATTTAATCATTCAGCAAGACAAACTTTTTTATTTTCAAGGGGAAAATAGCCATTAATAGTTTGTCAGTCAGTCGTCATTTGAATATATTTTTCCATGATTATACGTTTCATAGCTTTTCTCTTGGTTGTGCTGCTTCCAGTAGTGTACAAGTTTACATTAGTGTTTCTATCCAATCAGATTTTAGCTATCACGTGTTACTGGTGTTAAAGAAAATCTGCCCTGAGGCCTTCAAGGAATCAACCATGTGGGAGCCTGTAGCATAAAATACATGACAATAATACTTTTGCTTTAACCAATCAGATTTCAAGCTAAAGACAGCGGGGCCATCCAGCAGGCATATAATGTTCACATCCTTTGACCGCATCTGTAGCAAACTGCACAAGCTCAAATATATCAGTAGCCGTTTTTTTTTTTTTTTTTATTTCAGAATGGCTGACAGAGGAGAAGAAATTGATTTGGTCTCAGATACACTTACAAGACCATTTTCAAGACAGATTTTTAGAGAAACGCTGGACATCGTGAGGAAAGGTCGGCCCGAACAAAACAGTAGTTAAGCGTTTTCATGAAATGTTTATACTTTCGCGTTCTCTTTCCTGTACTCAATTCGCCATCATTTCAAATCCCCAGGAAAAAAACGTAATAAAAGTTTCAATGGGGTGAGAACTCGAAATTGAACTCCTACAATGGACCACATACAGTATCTCCTGTTCTTCAAAAGCTGCGCTGGCTTCCTGTTAAACAAAGCATTGAATATTAAATCCTGCTTTTTGTTTATGAGGCAATACTTAACCTGGCTCCTTCATATTTATCTGACCTGCTCCTGACATATACCTTCTCTTAGATCAATGTCCTCATCCAACTTAGTTCTTCTACGTATGCGTTTGGCAACTATGGGATCTCGAATTTTTAGCTACGCTGCCCCATACCTGTGGAACCTACTTCCTCTTGATATCCGCAACGGCAATGCTGTCTTGATTTTCTAAACCTCATTTGAAAACACCTCTTTTCAGACAGGCAGATCGTTGACATTGTATGTGCATCAAGTTGGTTGCTGTTGTAATGACATTTCTCCTTCCACTCCAACCCATATAAAGAATATCTTCATGAAGCCGGCTTTGTCATTCGTCGTGATGAAACAGGTTTGGGTCTCATAGTTCAAGTAAAGAGAAAATGTCATGCTACAGCTTTCAAAGACGTCCTGTACAATTGCGTGCCTTTAGAATTGTGATGACAATTTGAGGAAGAACCACATATGGCTGGAAAGGTCAGGTGTCCCAATACTTATAAACACGCAGTGCAAGTTTTATAACCATGAATATAACATGGAATGGGAAATTAGGAGCTCTTTGATGTTTTATTTTTCACAAATCGTTTATTCCTCATCTACTAGTGATGAACGAGTCGTTCGTTTTCGAACGAGTCTTTAATGTGACTCAGAAGAACGAGACGTCTCGGAGAGTGATTCGTTCATTTTCTAATTTACACGAATGGGCGAAGCGTCGCAAAAATCTCAGTAGGTTATGTACAGGAAACAAAATCGAGTAGTTCATCTCACAAGTTCTCTGGTCCGAGACGTTCGTTCTTTTGTCACGTGACTCCCATATACGCTATGACAGTGATACTGGAACGAAGCGAACTAAATAACTCAAAAAAAAAAAAGAGATTCAAAGAAACCGAGTCACTAAAATGATCCGATCTTCCCATATTATCCACATGACCTATGAAGTCTTTCGAAGATCACAGCCACGTCTTTTGAGTTGAGAGTTTGCGTGGCTTGGAGGCCAAACATGGAAATGTGGGCGTCTTTAAGCCTGTATGTGGACTGTCGTGCTTCGACATGCTCGTTGCATGAGGCGAGGGAACAATCGTAGAAGAACTATTAATCCGGTGTGTTGTGTGTAAATAAAAAAAGGAACGGGTATAATGAATAAAGAAAGGGTCTGAAAGGAATCCTCGACGTGTTTCAACATCAATGGTGATGTGGTGGGACGCTTGTTTAAACACACACACACACACACACACACACACACACACACACACACACACACACACACACACACACGGTTCTTGTCTTCAGTAATGTTGATTGCGCTGGTTAACACATTCCCAGCTGACACAAGGGGTGATCTAACTCGTGAAAGATGAGACGATGAGTGTGACACGTGAGCTCGGTAATACCGCAGCTGCCCCATTGGTGTTCTGACGGAGCGCGTGTGTGTGTGTGTGGGAGAGATCGGAGAGAGAGAGATGATAAAGAAGACAGGATTTCGACTCTGTATGCAAATTTCGATCTAGGGTTATTGTGATGTTATTAGAGTGCTGTAATGAGTGCGTGCTGTGGAAGCTCACCTGAGCTGCGCCTGCAACTTTCCGGCCTTGCTGATAAAATCCTCCCACACTGGGTAGCTGCCCTGCAACAGGAGACAGAGAGAAAGAGAAAAAAAACTCTTTATGTACCCGTGTCCTTAGAGACTTACCCCGCAAATACCCCGCACATACAATTGACTCACAATAACCATCTCTCTCTCGCATTATCCTCTCGCCCTTTACCTCTCCTAATCTCTCTCATTATCTCCTCCTGCCTCGCTGTTTACCTTCGCCTTACCTTTCATCCTCCACCTCGCTCTCCCTCTCCCCCTCTCCCCTTCTCTCTGCATGCTGAATCGAGGATCAGAAAGGGTTTGTTTCTTTCTCAGCAACAGAAGCCCGCTGCTGTGCTTTCGATCAATCGCCAGACATGCTCCTAACACTTAAGTTTACACTCTACAGACAAAAGGATTGTGGATTCTAGGAGTAAGATTCCACGTGTGCTCTTATAATAACCTTGATTCTTCTGGGAAGATGTTCCACTGGATTTCTGTGGAGATTCGTTCAGCCACAAGGGTGTTAGTAAAGTCAGGCACTGATATGTTTGAGGTGAGGAGGCCTGGGGTGCAGTCAGCGTTTACATTCATCCCTAAGGTGTTCAGTAGGGTTAAAAAGGTCCACTACAAAACCATGTAAAGCAAATCTTCATGGAGCACATCTTCATGTAAAAAAAAAAGGTTTTTTATATACATGACAATGATAAAATCTAGTTGAACATTTTCAAAGAGTTGGGGGAATTATACGAGCAACGTGGGCCTAAATGTGGAATGTGATGCTCAAAAAAAGCACGTGCCGTACTTATGACCGGGTGTCCACAAACTTTTGACCATAGTGTATCTCGGCGTTCAAGCGTAAATGAACATTTCATGCTGCGGCACCAAAAAGTTGTGTACAATTGTAACAGTTTGAGGAAGAACCGCACATGGCTGGAAAAGTCGGGTGTTCCAAGATTTTTTAACAGTTTTATCGACATAAACATAAATGGAATGGGATGGAACGGAAAATCAGGAGTTCTGTGATGTACACAGAGTGTAAACATTTAATCCAGTCGATGTGATAATTCTCTTTTTTGTCTCGTCGCTCCATCGGAGGCTTCCATCGTCGCAAAAACTGAATTATAGCCCATTAATGTGATTATACAGTGACGTGCAGAAAAGCTGCGTGTCAAAGGAGACATGGTGTACATCTGAACGACCTGAAGAACATTTAACTGTCTGCGTGTGTGTGTGTGTGTGTGTGTAAGATCTCTCGTCCCTGCCTCTTTTTGAGTTTGATAACCGGAGGCAACATCTGTTTCCTTGACGACGCAAGAGGCTGCAGAACCAGTGCCATGATGCTGCAGTCTTCCCTGCCAGCACACCCCCCCTCACACACACACACACACACACACACACACACACACACACACACACACACGCGCGGTCAAATTACAGACCACAGAGCGCACTGGATCGCCTCGCCTATTCCCCAGCTATTTTATATTTCCGTCCCCATGAGTGTCAGCTCACTCACACACTCATACGCACACACACACACACACACACACACACACACACACTCGCCTTTTCAACGTGAAAATCTCCGTGAATACTATTTAATGTAATAAAAGATTGCATGATAAATTGCTTTCTTTCACGTGTTCCAGGCATGTAGACGTGTGGCTGTTCACGTAGCTTCGCTTTACTGTAATATCCGCATTTACCACTTTCATTTTCAGCATTGTGTCATGCTGATACAGCCTGCGCACGCACACACGCACACACACGCACGCACACACACGCACGCACGCACGCACTACTGCGCTGAGCCATGTGCAAAAGACATGTCTCAGCACCCTGTTCTCTGTTTTCCTACCCCCTTCACACACACACAGACACACACACACACACACACACACACACACACACACACACACACACACACACTCTCTCTCTCCATCAGGCTGCAGTGATCTATCTGTTTCCCTTCAGTGACCTCATCAGGGACACGCCCCGGATGAGACGCCCATATATCATGCGAACACACTCACTCTCAAGATTCGGTTGACATTGAGACATTGGGAGGAAACCGGAGAACAGAGAGGAGTCTACGTGAGATACGAGGGAGAACCTGAGGAATGCTTTATAGACGAATTAAGAATTAGGAGCATGGATTTGGACTGTAATTCATATTAACAGTTCTGCATTTAAGCGCCGGTCAACAATGATGGACCTGTAATGAATGGACGTTGAGGATGTGTTGAAGATGAGGACGGGTTCGCTTTTAAATCTGGTTCCACTCAAGGCTTCTTCCTCTCCTTCCCCCTGCCACAGTCGCCACTGGCTCAAGCATTAGAGATGAACTTAAAACTATACGGAACAAACTTCCAGGCACTAAACTTAAATATTCCAACTTTTGTCTCTGTAAAGCTGCTTTGGGACCATGTCCATTGTTTAAAAATCCCCGACAAATGAAACCGAACTGAATTGAGGAACACAGGAATGTTCTTGGTTGTAGTTGCATTAATGCACTAATAAGTGAAGACTTCCATTGCACCATGGAAAGTTTTATTTCTGTGACAACTATTTGAGTCAGGAAATAAAAGTGATCCGGCTGCTTCGGTTTACAAGCCGGGGTCCGCCTCCGATCCTAGAAGAAAAAAGCGTTTTTTTTTTTTTTTTAAGGATGGTTAATGGTTCATTCGAATGTCACGGAAGATCTGGGAGGTATTTAGTGCCTGGGGTCGCTTACGTGAAAGTAGTTAGAGATATTCATTCAGCGGAAGTCTAAAATTTGCACACAAAGCACAGATTCCTTAGTCCTTAGACTTAGTTTTTTGACTTCAAAGTCGCCAATTCCGAAATGTCTTGAGTAAAAGTCTTCGAGAATTTGATTTGAACAGCACTTGGGTATTTTACGCATATTGAAGATGCACTAGTCCATGACACGTGTTAGTGAAGACAAAAACGGTCGATTTGTGAGGTTTTTTTTTTCCTAAAAAACGCAAATCAAATTGTACATCTCGACACTGCATTAACCGTCAACGCAACTGCCCCTCCAACATGGCGGAATGAAAAAGATCAAACCAGTCGTTCCAAAACAAAAAAAGACAAAGAAATAAAGCGATCTGTCAAAAAAGAATCTTCGAATATCAAATATTTCATATACAAAATCTTCTGTATTGTTTAAAGATTTATAATCGCATTCTTGATGTCACCCAAATGAGGATGAGTTCCCTTTTTGAGTCTGGTTCCTCTCTAAGTTTCTTCCTCATAACATCTAAGGGAGTTTTTCCTTGTCACAGTCTCCACGGCTGATCATCAAGGATAAATACACACCATTCACCTTAACTGTTAAATTCTGTAAAGCTGCTTTGAGACAATGTCTGTTGTGAAAAGTGCAATATAAATAAACTTGACTTGACAGATAAAGTTTTAGGCTCATGTCGCAAAATAGAAGAACCATTACTATTCCATGGACAAATACAATTTAAGTAAGTCTTTGTGTATAAAATATAAACAAATATTTAGAACAATTAGAAATTTAGAAATATTAGTAACAGTGACTTGAGTAAAGTGCAGTTATTCATGTACTTTACAGCACTGTCATTAGAAATAAAAAAAAAAAAAAAAGAGAGAACAGAATTCAAAAAGCACAGTGAAGACTTTCATATGGAGGAAAAATAACATGAAACTAAACAACATGAGTCCTGAACTGAATCATATCTGAATTAAATCCTGAACTGGATCAGAAGTGAACTGTTACTTCATATTTAGTGTTTCATAAAGATGTGTGTTGTATCACCTTAAAGAGAGAAATTCACAATCTATCTAAAGGGGCTCTATACCGATGTCCCCCTGAGTAACGAAAGTTCGATTTTCCGATCCTACGATGACAAAAATGTACTAAGCACTAAGCTTTCTAAGTCTCCTTATAAACCTTTACGTTATTTCTTTATCCGAAAATGTCATTTTTTTATTCTTAAAAAAGACTTTTTCAGTGCTACCTCATACCTGCAAGGACACCAAAAACGTCAAGATTTGTAGCAGCCAGGTTCCCTCTAGGTCTCTAAATGAGCATGATCGTGCACTCAGTGAACCTCTGAATCTGCTTTTGGACAGTCGAGCACAGGCGTGTGCAAATTGCGGGCCAAGTCCGCTGCCTACCTAAGCAGGCTCATCCTACAGGGGGGGAGGAAAGAGGAGGGGAGGGCGGGGTAATAAAATAAAAGCATCATAAACCCTCTGCTTGTTGAAAACTGCAGTAACTGATCTGGCACTTGCGCCTTGTTCCTTCAGGTGAGACGCACAGATTACAGCATGAACAGACACGGGCAGCGTGACCGCCAGCAGAGACGGGACGGGGGCGGGGGAGGGGGCGGGGGGATCAGGGTGAACGGGATTAGTGCTGAAGCGGCAGCAGATGATCTACGCCGCTACAGTGGGGTTTCAGGACACTGGGGTTTCATGGAAGGCTTTTGGTGTTTGGAAGTGAACCTGTTCTTCAGATTTACATCAGTAATATTCATTTAAATGACATATATTAGTTGTATTTCTCTGTACAATATACAGGCTTGCATTGCTTACATCTGAAACAATTAAAATACTAACGGACCACAGTGTTATAAGAGTACAATCCTTCTTGATGTGTCTCTGACAGACAGACAGACAGACAGACAGACAGACAGACAGACAGACAGACAGACAGATAGATAGATAGATAGATAGATATGATTGCCATTGCATAATACAGGTAATTTTTTAATATAAAATTATAAAATTAAGTAAAATGTAATACTGTACTGTATATAACATTTTACAGTTGAACCCGGTTATGTCGCCGCCCTAGGGGTTTGCCATGAAAACCGAAAACCAGTGGCGGCAATATATTAACATGTGCTTGAAATTTCTTTATGTACATGATGTGTGTTAATAAATGAGAATGTGCATGCACGTGTTTTTGGAGGTTTTTTTACACCGTTTTTTTTCCCCCGCGATTTGTTTGATGAAGGGATGCTATAAAAATGTACATACATGTTTGCTAACAACAAAAGGCATATGTGCACCAACTAACAGCAGAGATTTACCAGTATACAATACAAACCACCGTCGATTCTCAAAACAAATTTTTATTATATTCTCCAACATTGCAAACACAAAGATCGCTCACAAAATCACAAAAAACGTGCGGGGTGTACACGCGGTTACTATGGTTTCTTTACAAAGTCTAAAATGCTTTGTGCAGATGTGCTTGCCTGTGCTGTCTGCGCACTTGATACAATGTCTTCATCGGTAATCACGCCATCAGTAACGCTGTCTTTGTTAGTTTCTATGTAATCTCGGAATTCCTGGACAGTGATGGCTAACTCCCGTGCCTCCTCTTCCAAGATAGCATCTGAAAGGCTTGATTTTTCCGCCACTTCCGCGAGTTCTTCTGCGGCTGCACGGCACTGTGCCTGAAACTCACGCCCACTAATATAAGACTCACTCTGGGTGAGGGGTACGTAAAACTTTGTAGAAGACGCGTCTTATATACACGGAAATACGGTAGTGAGATGGTGAAGTGGCATCGTTAACTAACATTTTCAAAAGCCAGCGATTGGTCATGGGGATCGAGATAACCGACGTTAAGTGGCAAATTTGCCCCCCCCTTGTGCTCGAAATATAAGGGTACGGCAACATAAAAGAATCGACATAACCGATGAGAAAATGCTAAGACAAAGCGAGAATTTGGCGGTTCCACTTCAAAAAAACGTCGACTTAATAGGGTTGTCGAGTTAACCGAGGTCGAGATAAGTGGGTTCGACTGTACTTCATTTTATAATTAATAATAAATACAAAATATTTTTATTAAAATTCCCTATAAGTCTGGGAAAATCAGACAAAAAAAATTAGTTATGTGGCAAATGCAATTCTGAGAGAAACCTGGGTGGTGATTAAAGCGGGTGATTACTGATACTGATAACATGTGTATATATATATATATATATATATATATATATATATATATATATATATATATATATATATATATATATATATACAGGAGTGCAGAATTATTAGGCAATGAGTATTTTGACCACATCATCCTCGTTATGCATGTTGTCTTACTCCAAGCTGTATAGGCTGGAAAGCCTACTACCAATTAAGCATATTAGGTGATGTGCATCTCTGTAATGAGAAGGGGTGTGGTCTAATGATATCAACACCCTATATCAGGTGTGCATAATTATTAGGCAACTTCCTTTCCTTTGGCAAAATGGGTCAAAAGAAGGACTTGACAGGCTCAGAAAAGTCAAAAATAGTGAGATATATTGCAGAGGATGCAGCAGTCTTAAAATAGCCAAGCTTCTGAAGCGTGATCATCGAACAATCAAGCGTTTCATTCAAAATAGTCGACAGGGTCGCAAGAAGCGTGTGGAAAAACCAAGGCGCAAAATAACTGCCCGTGAACTGAGAAAAGTCAAGCGTGCAGCTGCCAAGATGCCACTTGCCACCAGTTTGGCCATATTTCAGAGCTGCAACATCACTGAGTGCCCAAAAGCACAAGGTGTGCAATACTCAGAGACATGGCCAAGGTAAGAAAGGCAGAAAGTCGACCACCACTGAACAAGACACACAAGCTGAAACGTCAAGACTGGGCCAAGAAATATCTCAAGACTGATTTTTCTAAGGTTTTATGGACTGATGAAATGAGTCTTGATGGCCAGATGGATGGGCCCGTGGCTGGATTGGTAAAGGGCAGAGAGCTCCAGTCCGACTCAGACGCCAGCAAGGTGGAGGTGGAGTACTGGTTTGGGCTGGTATCATCAAAGATGAGCTTGTGGGGCCTTTTCGGGTTGAGGATGGAGTCAAGCTGAACTCCCAGTCCTACTGCCAGTTTCTGGAAGACACCTTCTTCAAGCAGTGGTACAGGAAGAAGTCTGCATCCTTCAAGAAAAACATGATTTTCATGCAGGACAATGCTCCATCACACACGCCCAAGTACTCCACAGCGTGGCTGGCAAGAAAGGGTATAAAGAAGAAAATCTAATGATATGGCCTCCTTGTTCACCTGATCTGAACCCCATTGAGAACCTGTGGTCCATCATCAAATGTGCGATTTACAAGGAGGAAAACAGTACACCTCTCTGAACAGTGTCTGGGAGGCTGTGGTTGCTGCTGCACGCAATGTTGATGGTGAACAGATCAAAACACTGACAGAATCCATGGATGGCAGGCTTTTGAGTGTCCTTGCAAAGAAAGGTGGCTATATTGGTCACTGATTTGTTTTGTTTGGTTTTGAATGTCAGAAATGTATATTTGTGAATGTTGAGATGTTATATTGGTTTCACTGGTAAAAATAAATAATTGAAATGGGTATGAATTTGTTTTTTGTTAAGTTGCCTAATAATTATGCACAGTAATAGTCACCTGCACACACAGATATCCCCCTAAAATAGCTAAAACTAAAAACTACTTCCAAAAATATTCAGCTTTGATATTAATGAGTTTTTTGTGTTCATTGAGAACATGGTTGTTGTTCAAATTAAATCCTCAAATAAAATTAATCCTCAAAAATACAACTTGCCTAATAATTCTGCACTCCCTGTATATACGCATTGTATCTTGAAAATATACAAATATACATATAGCACATAATTTAACAATACAGAGCAATTTAAAGTACCGTGATATAAACACATAACAGTATATATGTATGTGGGAGTGGGTGCGTGGACGAGCGCTAGTTCGTGAGTGGAGGGCGGAGCCAGATGAAACAAGCTTGAAGAAGCACACCTGTAGCTGTTTTGACCAATAAGTGCGCTCTGTTTTAGTGTCCGGTGATGCCGCTGATAAAAAGGAGAGAGGCAATAGCTAAAATTGGGCTTTAAAACACCAAAAACAGGGAGAAATTTAATATGCGCTCTAACACCAAGAAAACTGAACTCTGTTGACCCCTGGCGAGAGTAAGGCATCTCACAAAGCAGCAGATGTGCACATCCTGGCAGTGTCTCATACTCATACAGCGTTTTGTACTGCATATACCTTAAACTATACATACTATAATATAGAGCTGCAGCTATCGATTATTTTAGTCATGGAGCATTCGACCGATTGTTCAGTCGATTAATCGAATAATCGGATAAGAACTACGTTTTCTTTATTAAAGAGCGATAGTAAAGAAGAGAGAGAAAACAAGACGGGTCTCTTAAAATGAATGTTATTTGCTTCCTTTTCCAAAATGCAAATACAAATATATAAATAAAACTAATTATAAATGAGAACGATCTATTTCTACTATTTCGATTTTAAATGGCCTGAATCTTCTCTTTGACCATCGCTGTTCCCCCCCCGGACTGTCTGCATTACCTGTCCATAGCGCTCCAGAGTTTAGCGGGTGGTGCGTCGGTAATAATTGTCCGTGGGGAAACACAGTGAACCTTGTGTAGTTAATGGGCTAAACGGAGCGTCGAGGCAACTCGACTTATATTTGCATTTGAATTATTATACTATAATATATACATGTTCTATCTAAGTTCTCACTCACATTATATCTGAATCAGTTCAAAATAAATTGATATCTAAATAAGTTCTACATCAAATAATCCCTGGCTCAGTTAAATATTCTCAGTGAATAACTCCTTTTCATATATGGCATTTTTCATGTCAACACACGTATCATACAGCCAGAAAAAGGAAGAAATCACCATAAACCTTTCCATGTTGGAAGACAAAACAATACCCATGCACCTAAACAGAATCTAAAACTGGAGCTTCGTCCCTTGGTGTAAACGAGTGTTTGCATTCGTATATCCTGTAACAGATTAACAGCTCACCCCAGGACCCAGCTTGTACCTGACTAGCCACCGCATTGGTAAACTGATGACGACACTGGTGTTCGTGATCTGATCTACTGAGAATCCATTATAATCAGCAAAACGGATTGCATTTGTATTAGTGCTCCTAAATCTGTGCATTGGCAACTGAGATGACGCACCAATTCTGGAGATTACCAGGGGCTTTACCAGGCTCTTGTGAAAAACAAACACACACACACACACACACACACACACACACACACACACACACAGAGCTGCTTTCCTTGGCAGCTCAGAGAAACAGTCTTATGTCTAGATATTGCATTCCAGTGTATTGTTCATATTCTTTTAGTCATGAGACCCCATGAGTTCCATTTTGTACTCAGAAATTAAAATTCAGAGAGGTGGGGTAGAGTTAAAGAGAAAGAGGGCGTGGCCTAATAATGATAAGTTCTAAAAAGATCCAAAAAACCCCCAGCCTTTTATTGGCATGATAGACAGAATGCTACAAACACAGGATGCACACATCAGAGTGAAAGCCAAAAAATCACAATAGTGTGATACTGATACAATCTGATTGGATATCGCCTAATGGCACCCTTCTGTTCTAACTCCGCCTCTTTTTTTATAATCATAAATCCCCCCTCCCCCCTCCGCCACAGCGGATCATCCGTCTCTATATTACTCTGTCCTCTATGTCTGCCTCTTTCAAACCAACTACCTGCATGTCTTTCTTCATCACATCCATAAACCTCCTCCTTGGACTTAGCCTTTACCCCATGTTTCTCCTCTGCAAACCATCTCAATCACATCTCCCTCACTTTGTCCCCAAAACGTCCTACATGCGCTGTCCCTCTAATAAACCCCTTTCTAATCCTGGCGTGTGGGATTCTAATAGCTACGGTGTTTAACATGAGCAGTGTTGAATTAACATAAGAGGTGCACTGCAGTAGTCAATAAATAGTCTGGAAGACCTACAGACCCAACATTTACTCTAGAATCAACACCTTGCAGTATTAAATCCATACCTATTGTGCTGAATAAACTGATACGATATCACATAAAAACCTTTAGTTATGATTGAACACCGGTAACAGTAAATAAACACCCACAGTATGAAGTATTAAATACATACCTACAGTGTTGCTAAATGCCCAACATGGTGTATAAACTTCTGCAAGCTTTAAAAAAAACACTTAAATACCAACAGTGGTACAGAAACTCCTACAGGGAAGTTCAAACACCAGCACTGTTTATTTTGTAAATGCAAATACATACCTAAAGTGTTGAGTAAATACTTTTAGAATTGGAACAATGCGGCAATGATCAATTTTATCAACACTTACATTGTAGAAAAACACCTAAAAGGTGGTGTAAACACCTACAGGATGATATTGAATCCTACATCATAGTATAAACACCTGAAGTGTTTAATAAACAGCTACAGAGTAATAAAACACCAGCAGTATCTAACAAACACCTACAGTGTAATATACAAATGCACAAGGTGGTATAAACCCATGCAGTGTAGTGTAAACACATACAATGCCAAATAAACACCTACGGAGTGATCAAAAAACAATGTCATATAAATAATTCTATTGAAATACACACACCTAGTAAATCACCTACAGGGAAGAATAAATACAAGCAGCATAGTATAAACACCTAAAGAGTAGGAGATTTGCTTAAAATGTTAATATGAACACATACAGGGTATTTATATAATATCTCAAGTACCAAATAAATACTTTGAGGTTAAACACCTACAGGGTAGTAGAAACACCTACAAGGTTATCTAAACAACTTGCACTGCCAAATAAACACATGGAAAGTAGAATAAACACCAACAGAGTAGTATTAACACCTTACGGATGGAATAAACATCTGCAATGCCAAGTAAACACCTACAGAGTAAAAGAAACACCTACACAGTCGTAGAAACACCTACAGGGCAGTATATATAAATAAAGGGTAGTATAATTACTTGCAGTGCCAAATAAACACTTGAAAACCTACAGGGTAGTGTAAACACTCTAAGAGTAAAATAAACATTTGCAATAACAAGTAAACATCTACAAGGTAGTCTAAACACTTGCCATTCTAAATAAACACCTTGAGGGTAGAATAAACACCTGTAATGCAAAGTAAACACCTACAGGGTAGAATAAACACCTAAAAGGTAGTACACACACCTTGATGGCTGTATACACACCCACAGGGTAATATAGACACATGCAGTGCCAATTAAACACCTACTGTTACAGAGTTATAATAAACACCTACAGGGTAATATACACACCTATAAAGGTAGTATACACACCTTAAAGGCTTTATACACAACTAAAGGGTAGAATAAACACCCACAGCGTAGTACAGACACATGCAGTGCTGAATAAACACCTAAAGAGTAGAATAAACACCTACAGAGTAGAATGCACACCTTAAGGGCTTTATACATACCCAAAGGGTAAAATAAACACCCACAGCGTAGTACAAACACATGCAGTGCTGAATAAACACCTACAGGGTAATATACACACCTATAAAGGTAGTATACACACCTTAAGGGCATTATACATACCTAAAATGCAGAATAAACACCCACAGCATAGTACAGACACATGCAGTGCTGAATAAACACCTACAGAGTAGAATAAACACCTACATAGTAGAATACACACCTTAAGGGCATTATACATACCTAAAGGGTCGAATAAACACCCACAGCATAGTACAGACACATGCAGTGCTGAATAAACACCTACAGAGTAGAATAAACACCTACAGAGTAGAATACACACCTTAAGGGCATTATACATACCTAAAGGGCAGAATAAACACCCACAGCACAGTACAGACACATGCAGTGCTGAACAAACACCTACAGAGTAGAATAAACACCTACAGAGTAGAATACACACCTTAATGGCATTATACATACCTAAAGGGCAGAATAAACACCCACAGCATAGTACAGACACATGCAGTGCTGAATAAACACCTACAGAGTAGAATAAACACCTACAGAGTAGAATACACACCTTAAGGGCATTATACATACCTAAAGGGCAGAATAAACACCCACAGCATAGTACAGACACATGCAGTGCTGAATAAACACCTACAGAGTAGAATAAACACCTACAGAGTAGAATACACACCTTAAGGGCATTATACATACCTAAAGGGCAGAATAAACACCCACAGCATAGTACAGACACATGCAGTGCTGAACAAACACCTACAGAGTAGAATAAACACCTACAGAGTAGAATACACACCTTAAAGGCAGTATCCCTTCCTAAAGCAAAATATATACACCACACACCTACAAGGTAGTGTAAACACCTAAAGGAATACACACTCTAAGGGCAGTACACACACTCTAAGGGCAGTACACACTCTAAGGGCAGTACACACACTAAGGGCAGTATACACATTTTAAAGGGCAGTATCCACACCTAAAGGGGAGTATACAAACCTTACAGGCATTATACACACCTGCAGAGTAGAATACACACCTAAAGAGACGACATACACACCTAAAGAGTAGAATACACACCACACGTATTTAAACTTCTCTTGCGCGCGCGCTCACACTCACACACACACACACACACACACAGCCCCGAGTCCACTTCAGCTGCCAGGCAACCCCGCATCATCTCCATCATCATATAAATATATCAAATTCCCGACATCACAAGTCGATGAAAAAAGCACCGCCATGATCACCGTTACCGAGTCGCGAATGTTCCGGTAAGCGTTACCTTCATGTCGGTGATGACTGTTTGGAAAAGTCCTCCGAGCGCGCTGCACTCTCTCTCCATGACCGCCTCCATTTCTGTGCAGCCGAAGCGGGTAATGGTGGCGGAAGAAGGAGGCTTTAGTCGGTTACCGAACCGCGCGCTCCGTTACCGAACCCTAACGCGTAACGGCGGCGCGCGCTGGCGTTACACTCCACAATAAAATCAACCCCTTGGGAAGATGAAAGAGGAGGGATGAAAAGCACCGCCTCCTCCGGTAACGGCTCTACAGCGAACGTGACGCTTTACCGGCGGTTGCCATGGCGAGAACGTAACCCCCCTGTCACACACCTCGGACGCCTCATTCCGACATAATTCATAAAACGGAAACGAAACCGGAAACAATTAATTAATTTTTTAAAATGAACAACGGTGTTCGGTTAATGCGCACGCGGTCACGTCGCCCGTTCCCCCCGGAGCGGACTCGATAGCGCGCGTATGATTGACAGCCCCTGAAACCACGCCCCCTTTCTTCACCTGCTGCTGCTGCTCCTCATCCTCCGCCTCCTTCCAGTCGAAACTGCCGATCCGACTCGCTTCACTGAATCGATTCCTTTTTACAAGCGGTTTAACATGCGAGTCATCAATTTGATTCAAATGAATCGACTCTTTTATCGTTAATAATCAATTAACGACCGCACTTGGAATTACAACTACACAGCGCCAGCTAGTGTTTATGAATGAAACCTTGATTGAAATAGTGTAGATCATTTGTTTCTAATTGGTCGTGGAGATTTTACCCCAAAGAACTAAACAAATTTACATTTTTGTGTAATTAAATCATATAAAAGTAATTAAATATAAGGGGCAGCAACATGTCGATACACCACATAGCCATTATATCAAAGGATGTAGATGATTTTATATATTAATACAAAATTCATATTCTATACCATCTATTAAGTAAACTAACCCAGCCATAAGGGCTGCACAAACCAGTGAACTCTTAGTGCCGGTCCCAAGCCTGGATAAATGGGGAGGGTTGCGTTCATCCAGCATCCAGCATAAAACATGTGCCAATCAAATATGCAGATCACGAACCAGAATTTCATACCGGATCGGCCAATGCCCGGGGGTTTAAACTGTTCTTTCATGGTGTGGATGGAAAGAGAAATGGTGTAGGGGTGATTCTGAAGGAAGAGTACAGTAAGAGTGTAGTGGATGTGAAGAGAGTTTCTGAAAGAGTGATGAACGTAAAGCTGGAAGTAGAAGGGGTGATTATAAATGGTGTATTTAGGAATGAAAGATTGGTGATTGAGACTTTAATGGGCATGTAGGTGAAGGGAACAGAGGTGATGAGGAGGTGATGGGTAGGTATGGTTTTAAGGAGAGGAATGTGGAAGGGCAGATGGTGGTAGAAAAAGGATGAAAATGACAGTGGTGAACACTTATTTTAAGAAGAAGGAGGATCATAGGGTGACGTATAAGAGTGGAGGAAGGTGCACACAGGTGGATTATGTTCTATGCAGGAGATGCAACCTTAAGGAGATTGGAGACTGTAAGATGTTGGCAGGGGACAGTGTAGCTAAACAGCATCGGATGGTGGTCTGTAGGATGGTTCTTGAGGTGAAGAAGAGGAGGAGGAGAGTGAGGACTTAGAGAAGAATTAGATGGTGGAAACTGGAGGAAGAGTGTAGTGTGAGGTTCAGGGAAGAGGTCAGACAGAGGCTTGGTGGTGGTGAATAGGTAATGGATGATTGGGCAGTCTTTCTGCTCTGGACAAGGGTGTCTGCTAAATGCTCCAAATGTAAATGTAATGTAAATGTATTGTATGAGGAAGTCAGGTGTGCCAGAAAAGTATGTGAGGGTGGTGCAGGTCATGTATGAGGACAGTGTGACAGCAGTGAAGTGTTCAGTAGGAATGACATGTGTGTGTGTGTGTGTGTGTGTGTGTGTGTGTGTGTGTGTGTATAATTATGACTTAAATTCTTAAATTTTGTACATATCCTCTACATATCATCAGTTTATATGCACTGTGTATAATTATTTTGTTAATACAATATTGTACATACAATGTCTTCTCATTTTTCTTCTTCTTCTTCTCTTCTTCTTCTTCTCTTCTTCTTCTTCTTTTTCTTTGGCCCTTTTCCATCAGGGGTCGCCACAGCGGTTCATCATTAATTAAGGATGCAGAGGATCCATCTGCCACGCCCACGTGTGTTTTGGATTACAATCTTAGTCTTTCGGGTGCATCCATTAGGGGTCGCCACAGCGAGTCATCCGTCTCCATATTACTCTGTCCTCATGTGCCTCTTTCCCCCCCAATACCTGCATGTCTTCCCTCACCACATCCATAAACCTCCTCTTTGGCCTTCCTCTTTTTCTCCTTCCTGGTGGCTCCATCCTCAGCATTCTCCTACTGATATACCCCATGTCCCTCCTCTGCACATTTCCAAACCATCTCAATCTCTCCTCCCTCACCTTGTCACCAAAACATGTGCTACATGCGCTGTATCTCTAATAAACTTGTTTCTAATCCTGTTCATCGTCATCACTCCCAACAAAAACCTCAACATCTTCAGCTCTGCTACCTCCAGCTCCACCTCCTGTCTTTTACTCAATGCCACTGTCTCTAAACCGTACAACATCTCAGGTCTCACCACAGTCCTATAAACTTTCCCTTTCACTCTTGCAGATACACTTCTATCAGGGTAAAGGTTAGGTTAAAAACTCCGCTGCATCTCTCCTAAACATCTTCATGCTTCTACCGGTATGTCATAGGGTCCTACCCATATTCCACTCTTCATCCTCTTAATCGCTGGTCTCACTTCCTCCTTACTAATCCTATCCACTTCCTGCTTCACCATCTCCACACCATCCAACCCTCTCTCTCTCTCATTTTCCTCGTTCATCAGCTGCTCAAAATACTCCATCCATCTTCTCAACACACTCTCCTCACTAGTCAACAAATTTCTATCTCCATCCTTTTTAACTTGTAGCACATCCTTCCTATCTATCTATCTATCTATCTATCTATCTATCTATCTATCTATCTATCTATCTATCTATCTATCTTCCTATCTATCTATCTATCTATCTATCTATCTATCTATCTATCTATCTATCTATCTATCTATCTATCTATCTATCTATCTATCTATTCATTGTCACTAAGGTTTAAATGACTACTAGGTGGCAGCATTGCAGCACATAAGAGAGTAATGTTAGACTCAGTGTCCTGATCATCAGTGAGAGATGACTCTTCTCCGTGGTTTTGTTTATCTTCATGACAGAGTTGCTCACAGCACACATATATGTACTTCCAAACATGGAGAGCGTTCGAGCAACCTGTAGACAAAGATGGGGCAACATTTCAGGAATTAATTGTAAAAATTGTGCCATGCCCACAGTTGCCAGTTTAATACAAATATGATATTACATCACAGACGGGATATAATGGGTCTATAGGCCTGGCCCATTACAGCACAGGTAAAATCTTTCTTTCTTTGCATTTCCCAGTTTGTCAGAACGAAGGGCAAGAGCACAGGGTCAGCCATAATAGAGTTCCCATGAAGCATAGACAGGGTGCTCTATCATGGGTGCCAAACACAACTACAGGGTAGTATACACACAAAGGGTAGTATACACACATACTTGGTCATATAAATACCTGCAGTGCAAACTAGTGGTATGTTGGTGGTCAAAATGGAATTGTTTATGTGTTTGGGAATATGTTTGACATACTAGCTTTAGGGTTGAACTCATATAAACATAGTCAGTACTGGAGGCGGGGTTGATGCTGAATTGGTTCTAATAACAGAATGACTTTAAGTCTTATAATACAACAATTTGCCCACAATTAAATGTATTTATTAATAATTTAGAGTTTATATTTTTATAAATGTATAGTTACATTTTATGTTATAAAATGTACTTTAATGTTAATCAATGAAACAACTTAGTTCTTGTCACAACAACAATAAACAGTCATCAGTTCTTCAGACTGCAGTTTGTTATCAGTAAGAAACTTGTAAATGAAAATGTAAAGCAAAATCAGTGTGTTTGACTCTTATATAACATTGACATTAGAGATTCCTGCCCATAATTGTTAAATAAACCTTTTCTGTCACAAACATTTTACCATACAAACAATCACACACTACACTGAGCATCATGTCACTGTATACATTTTTACTAGAATCGATAATGTATTTTCAAAGGTTATTTAATCATAAACATGTGATATGCCTTGTGTTTGGAACTGTGTTTTGGATGTCAGAACATCTGATATGCATGAGCTGTAGATTCTCTCGCTTATACTATAGTCACTTACTGTACTTATTGTCATTAATACTTGCAGTGCAAAACTGAAATGCAGCACGCATTTCTGTTTGACCGTTTTTATGAAAAGTATAAACAAATAAATAAATATAAAAGAGGCGAAATTAAAAAGTTCAGCACAACACACATTTATTCACGACGTCCTTTTTTACTTAGATATATAAAAATAAAAAATAAACCGAATTTTTTTATTTTTTAATCAGTAAACATTAGTTTTATTGATGCGCCAAGTCTTAAATCAGCACTAAAATCCGCCATGATGTACACAATTAACCCTCTGGGGTCAACAAACGCGCCATTGCGTTATGTGGCGTTTTTTACTCAAACAAATCTTTTTTGTTTGTACAGATGGGAGCAATAAATCATTCTAATCTGTAAAGCGTCTACTTTTATACACTCATAATAACAACAAAACTCTGTGCTTTTGTAAAATAAAGAAAACAGACAGGGGGCGCTCTATGTCGTCTCTGTGTCTGTCATCTCTCTTGAATACTTGCCCCACAGACATAATACATATATGAATAGAAAGCTCAAAATGTCTATCTATATGAAAGTCAAAGTTTCTTTGGTCTGATTATTTATGTAATTTAAAACACCATAATTACTTTAAAACATTTACGAAAAACTTGAAAAGTATTAATTTAAGGTACATTATGGAACATATAAAAATCTGTGGTTAAGTTAATCACACATAAATGTAATTAACGGGTATTTTTTTACTTAAGTACATGTCAAAGCCCATACTTTTTAACTTTAACTTGAGTAAAAAAAGTATAGTCAGTACTTCAACTTTTATACTTTATACTTTTATGTGGGGTTTTAATAATGTTAGCGTTCTGACAGTTGGAATTTTAAGATGTAGAATAGTAAATACCTGTTTGCATTGAAAAAACACACTTTTTTGTGTAGGAGTCTAATATTTTTTATTTTCGTTTGCAGTGTCCAAGGACAGCTTCATATTTTAATAATTCTTTTAATCAGAAAAAATATGGCTATTAAATATACTATTTGTGTAATATTGATGATAAACTTAGAGGTTTGGTTATTTTTAGACAGAATTGTGTGGAAAAAAAATGAAATGGGGACAAAGTCAGGCACAGCAGCAATACGTTTAAGGTTTCTTCGAGAAGAAACCACGTCAGAGACAGGTAGATGCAGTACAGTGCAGTTGAAAACACTTAGTGTCTGTTCAGTGTTTTTTATTTATAAAAAGAGAGATGCATTGTGCAGTGCTATTGTTATGTCATCCCACTTGTGTTGGGGCACATGACTTGTTCTCGGTCCCCCTCTGACCGGTTCTCCGTCCCCTCTGTGCTACACCATTAAAAAAATCCTAGAATCGCCCCTAGAATCAAGTATTTAAACAGACCATTGGTATAAAAAAATTGAATCCAGACCTTTACAAATCCAAATCCTCAAAAATCAAGATGCACCAGGTTCAAAAGCCAAAATGGTAGAAATTTAAAAGCAGGCCTGGTGGGACAAACCCAAACCTCCCCTCACTCTGTGCACTGGAGTCAGTGCTGATGGGAAATAATGAGTTTTGTGACACTAACTCTCACTTTCTGGTTCATTCCTGTGTTCAAAGGAAGGGTAATATATAGTCCAGTCTCTCCGAGTGGTGTGGAGATGAGCCTCTAATGACAGGAAAATACATGATCATTATGCAGTACTGCAATTACACACACACACACACACACACACACACACACACACACACACATATATCATGTTGCTTTACAGCTTTACAACAGGCACCAATTTTTCCAACCCATTTCCATTTACACTGACCCACCAATCAACATAGTTTAGTTCCTACACCTCCTCTCTCTCTCTCTCTCTCTCTCTCTCTCTCTCTCTCTCTCTCTCTCTTTCTCTCTCTCTCTCTCTCTCTCTCTTTCTATCTCTCTCTCTCTCTCTCTCTCTCTCTCTCTCTCTCTTACTTTCTTTCTTTCTCTCTATTTGTCTTTTTGACTAACTTATTTGATAGTTTTACATCTGATGTTCACTTCTTTGCTTCTTTCTTTGATGTTATGTTAATAGGTGATTGAGGTCTTCCTCACCCTAAATGCTCAAATAAAAATGAAGTAAATATTTTCTTTAACCACATCCTGATCTTCAGCAATGTCACGCAGACTTCTTGAGGTTTAGGATACAGCAGGATTTACGGTCTATATCTATAAACATGTTCAAAACGTCACCTCAGAGCTGAACACTGCTGTGGGAACATTATGGGGCGGCCATTTTGAATAATTAAAAATAGCCATAGTGCAAATCTGCATTATTAGCTTTAGCATTAGGATTTCAGGATTTAAAAGTTGAAAATTTGGAATTGCATTCAAGAAAAGGGTCTTCTGTTCCTTTTTAGTTAGATTAGCATCCAAGCTTAGCATCGAAGCTGCAGTGCAAAGCAAACCAAACACACTTTACACACCATAAATAAGCGGCAAAACTCCTAAATTAACTAATTAACTAACTTTAACTGATGCTTATTAAAATGTATCAACTGCAGAATCTTTTTCAGCTAAAATGCTAACGTTTGGGATTTTATCTTTCACAGCTAACAATGTTAGGCTAGTTTTTCAAAATGGTTCAGAAAAAAACAAAAAAATGCAGAGCTTGTTGATGTTATTACAGCATTGCTTACAAGAGGGGCTTTGTTTATCAAGCTGGTTACGAACAACTTTTCTTTGTGAATGAACGATGGTAAGATTTACACAGGAAATGAATGTATGACTAATAAGACTCACTCACGTGAACCTTGATTAGCTTTAATCGTAAAATTCACGTCATAATTGGTAAATTGCTTCAATTTTTCACAAACACAACGACAGTTTAGTAACAGAAGATTTGCGTTACCTTAAATGTTCTAATTCTGACAGGAATTTTCACTTATGTGAAAAAAAAAGACAAATTTGTTAAACATTTGATATCAGCTATCATCGTTAGCGTTAACATTTAAGTTAGCGTTAACATTCCATGTTCTGAGGTTTTTGTGTAACTAAAACACTTTTGTCTCATTTAGTGAGTAATATTTTAATAGCCGTGTGTAGTCGACCATAAGTGCAAGAGTTTTAAAACGTTCTCACAGGACTGTATTTTTAAGATCAGGCAATGCAGACGTTAAATGTAAAAACAGCTATAATATTAGCATTCACATTTTCTTTCGGTGTCAGGACCTTTATCTTTGAGAATGCCATTTTCTTTCCACATTATCATTCTTTTCAGGATACCGTAATGACCTCAAACACTTTTAATTTTCAGTTCACCAATTCCTGTGTAACACAATATCACATTTATTTATTAATCACCACAGAAGGTTTAGAGAAGTACACAGTATACATAAAATTCTAGGGATATACAGTACAGACCAAAAGTTTGGACACACCTTCTCATTCAAAGAGTTTTCTTTATTTTCATGACTATGAAAATTGTAGAGTCACACTGAAGGCATCAAGTGCTATTTGACCAAGAAGGAGAGTGATGGGGTGCTGCGCCAGATGACCTGGCCTCCACAGTCACCGGACCTGAACCCAATCGAGATGGTTTAGGGGTGAGCTGGACCGCAGAGTGAAGGCAAAAGGGCCAACAAGTGCCAAGCATCTCTCGGGGAACTCCTTCAAGACTGTTGGAAGACCATTTCAGGTGACTACCTCTTGAAGCTCATCAAGAGAATGCCAAGAGTGTGCAAAGCAGTAATCAAAGCAAAAGGTGGCTACTTTGAAGAACCTAGAATATGACATTTTTCAGTTGTTTCACACTTTTTTGTTATGTATATAATTCCATATATAATTCCACATGTGCTAATTCATAGTTTTGATGCCTTCAGTGTGAATCTACAATTTTCATAGTCATGAAAATAAAGAAAACTCTTTGAATGAGAAGGTGTGGCCAAACTTTTGGTCTGTACTGTATATATTTTTTAAGTCAACACCAATCTAACTACAGTACATCAATTTTTCAAGATAACAAAGTTAAATGAGCATCCAATGCAGTGTTTAGTCCTCATGCATTACTGCTTAAACTGCTATATGGCATTAGCATTAGCAAGTGGCCTGTGTGTGTGTGTGTGTGTGTGTGTGTGTGTGTGTGTGTGTGTGTGTGTGTGTGTGTGTGTGTACATGACAGTAAAAGGTTGCTTTGTGTGCTGCACATCAGGGAGCCAGCTTCAGCCCCAGACACAGTGCCAGCTCGTTCTTCTGGATCTTTCCATCTCTGTTGACATCACAGTGGCTAAGCAGGGCCTGTTTGAACCTGTCCAAGTCTGTCCCACTTAGGTTGGGCTAAAGGACAACAATGAGAAGGGGAAAAAATTAGTAAACATTTAATCTATGTTAAAATACACACTTGAAGAACCAATAAACCAAAAAGCAAGAGATTTCTGGTGTCTGACATTAGCATTTTTAAATTTTTTATTTTCTATGATTATGATTCCTAGCAATGAACAAAAGCTCGCAGCAAGCAGCTATATTCTGTTTGCATTAAAGAACAGTAATTTACCTCAGAAATTTTATGACACAATAGCTTTTATAAAATGCCAGAAGTATTTGTTAAAATATGTACTTATAAGATTCCAAAAATGCAAATGTACTTATTTTTATTTGCAATTCCAATCAATTTTATGTACTATTTTGCTTTCGAATGTCAGTTCATGCCTCTGCCAGAGTCTATTTTGTTAGCTATGTGCTGAGGAACAAATCAGTTTGCCAAACAGCTAATAATACTAATAACTGAGCTAGCTAGATACAAAGTCTTTTACACAGTATAGGAGCCTGAGGGGAAGTGGATATCAACATTTACTTCAGATGTGTTGATGAAAATTACAAACAATTAAAGTCACACGTAGTTATTTAGCTTTCAGTGATTCAACTTAAAAATGGAGAGCTGTCAGTTTTAACTGTCTATGTTTGTACATTTAATAACAATTTCATACATGCTCAGAAATGAAATTTATTTAAATCAAGATTATCAAGCAAATCTTTAGGTCATCATCAGCAATATTAGCATCCAGTGCAAAACATTTTTTGACTGATTTTGTTGACTACATTTGTAATAACTATAGACAATATATTTTGTACAATATAGTATTGTATACAATAAAAATAAAATGAAAAATGTTAATTCATTGTAACGGTTAAAGCACCTAGCATAGAACTGTAACGTCTTTTATAGAGACAACATAATGGTAGAGGGACAGTTGGACAGAAAACTAAATTATCAGGAAAATGCTTGTAGAAAAAAATCTATTAAAACCTTCATGAAATTTCATTTTGATGGTTATTATGGGAATTGTATTGAACTGTAATGGTGTAACCCTGTGGGTCTCTACTGGTCATTTTTTTTGCCTTCTATTGGTGGCATGTTTTGACTAAAGGATACCATTAAAAACCAATAGAAAAATTTTTGGAACTTGATCACATGTTGGTATCAACTGGACACCAATATGGACCAACAGGACATTATTAAGCATCCTGATTCCAATAAGTTTCTACAATTGGTTTGATTATAATGATTTAATGATCTGGTAATGTGTTAATGGTTTACAGTTGATGGTTTGGTAGTGGAAACCATTACAATTGTTTATATTGTTATATTGTTATCTCTAGTTTTTCAGTCAGTTACAAAGAAAAGCCTTCATAAAATGAAAATGTAAATGCTTGACATAATGACAAAAGATCTCTACCTTGACCAGCTCCATCATGTCTTTAACGAATCCGTCCACCTCTGGTCCCTCCAGGGCTCCTGTTTTACTCTAACATGCAAAGTAGACTTATATTTAGCTAAGAGAAGCCATTAAAGCAGAACCTCAGGCTTTGAACATTTCCTGAATTAAACCTACCACATCATAGTGGGCAAAGATTTTTTCAAAATCTCTCGCTCTGTCATTTTGACTGCAGGCCTGGACGGAGACATTAATGATACATTATTCACACATGCATCGTACATACAGTTCATGTCTTGCGCAGCTTTATGAATCGAAATACTCACATCCATCTCAAACTTCAGCAGGAAGTTCTCCTTCAAGGACAGAATTCTAGAGACGCAAAAATAGATTTAAACCGATGCACCCGATCCACTATCACACAAGAATTATAACCTGCACGATTGGGAACCACTTTGAACAGTTAGGCTACATGTAAAAACAGGCAAAAGTTTGTGGATATCTGACCATAAGATTGATATGTGCTTGTACATTCCAGTCCACATTTAGTCCACATTTACTGTTACAGTTTTTCTCAGTTGCTGTTGGGGGTATGACCCTGCATAGTTTCAGGATTTCTTGATATAAACTTTGGTTTGGATCAAAATGCACAAAATTTGACTTCCTTCTGTATGGTATATATGAGTCTCTGCAACACAGTTAATTTATTTGATTGCATATTGATTTATACTGATTGCAAGAGGATTCAAACTTTTACTGTACTGTAGAAGTGTTTGTTTGTTGTTCATTCCTTTTTCAGAGTGTATAATTCTTTGTTTTGCTCTGTCTGTATTCTCCAATTGAAGGTTCAGGAATAGTTGATTATTGGTGCTGTATTGATGCTGTAAACTCTCTTTCATTAGTGAAAGTTCCACACTTTTATGTTCCACTAGATTTTGGAGTGTGCTTGTGGGGATTTGTAGGGATCCATTTAGCTACATGTGCATTAGTTAAGTCAGGTATTGATGTATTTGAGGTGAGGAGGCCTGGGGTGCAGTCAGCGTTCACATTTATGTCAACTCTGTTTAATAGGGTTGAAAACATAAACTCTCTAGCAGGCCACTTAAAATCCACTATCCTCACCCATGTAAGCCATATCTTTCATGGGCTTGCTTTGTGCAGGAACAGGTTTGGGTGTCCCAAAGACAATTGTGTGCCTCCAATTTGTATGCCACTATATAGTCTATGCAAAGGATAATCCGCAGCTACGTGTGTTACATGTAATTTTAATGTACAGTGGAAAGTGCATAAAAATGGTGTGAGGCCTCACACCTAACTGTAAATCATCACCTTATACAATAGTCACTTGCCAGAATTGAAACGTTAATGCTGTCATTGATGTTTGCAAAACTAACTTAAAAACTATATAAAATATTTAAAATAATTATGTCCATATAATGCATTTTAATTATTATTAATTATTATTATTTATTTTTTGTATAGAGCTAGAATTCTGCTTATTCTAAATTACACACAGAGGTAGAGTACGGTGATTAGATTACACTTATGGGTTTTAGTAAATAGTCATTAAGAGAGATTATTATATAGAATATATAGAGTATTATAAAGAAATATAGAATATTTCTGTAACAAGTCTGACATTTATGTTGTATTTTTTGTCTTTATATTTAAAAAACCCTGAAATTTCATAAGGGTGTGTAGATAGATAGATAGATAGATAGATAGATAGATAGATAGATAGATAGATAGATAGATAGATAGATAGATAGATAGATAGATAGATAGATAGATAGATAGATAGATAGATAGATAGATAGATAGATAGATAGATAGATAGATGTGTGAGTTTATATGTGTCTACTAATAATAAAGTTGTTGTGTTACTTTTTTGTTAAAAATCTATATTAAGTTCAATAAGATCATTAGGAATATGTTTACACTATCTGCCTTAATCAGTATGATACTTTGACTTAAAGTGACTGAACTGACAAGAACTACTAAGGTGTTGAATTTACACTCCAGCGAATCAGAATCAAGTATTTAGATTGGCTGTATAATTTGGTTCAGATAATTTGTCGTTGAATGGTAGAAAATACATGGGTACCAATATGTACTTATATTAGAAGTAAACAGTGAGTGTTCCTTTGATACTACTGTCCAAGTGACAAGGTGGTGGAGCTCTAAAAAATTTTTAGACATTGTGTAATAAATTTGTAAATATAAAACAGTATAATAGATTTGTAATAATACCTGGCCAGATCATTTAAATCCAGGTGGCCATCTTGGTTTTTATCGAACATCTTCATCTGTGAAAGAGAAAACCCCCAAAAAATAATAATAATTTTAATAATAAACAGCCAATATAAATGTTCCAGGATCATCATCAGTAAGAATAAGGAGATGGTGCTCAAAATAAAGTAAAATAAAGAAACAAAACTATACAGTACCGATACCTATAAGGTAGAACATTCCATTAGTCCCGTGATTTAACTGACAAGAACAACTGTTGTGTTCAAGGGTTTGAACCCTTCATCCAAGCAGAATCGAGTATTTAGACAGACCATAGTAAAAACACTGTTCATAACTGATATTATAATGTTTTGTAATAACATACCTATACCTATAGCTATAAGCTATACCTACAGTATAAGGCAGTACATACAATAAATAAATAACCTTATAAAACATCAACGCATGTCGTAGAAAATGTATCTTATTTTTTATCCATTTGTGTTTACTATAACTCACATTAAAGCAGCTATTAAAAATAGAGATCTCTTGATGTCCTTACAGCAAAACCTTGCCATATGAACATATGAATACCTGGTTCTTTTATTTTTTTATTTTTAAATATTAGACAAAACTTATAATATTATAGTATTTATAGTAATATCTACAGTACTCTACTCTTCTGTTCTGCATTGGTGACGAGATTTGAGAACAATGGTGTCATGAACGTACGATGGTGTTGGTGTACAGCTCCAGTTTATCCGGCGCGATGCTCTTGTTGTGCTGCTCAAGCAAATCTTCAAGAAAACTCTGGAGATGAGACACAGGGCACAAACAGAGCTCATACAGCTGTACTGCAGCCAAAAATCTAGTATAAACTGTGTTTCTTTACATACAGTGCCTGTGAAAAGTTTGCAAACCTAGTCTTTCATAGTTTCGGAGACACATGCATGTTCCTTTTGTTTATAAACAAGGTAAAGGGCCAAAAACACACAAAAACTGGACAATGTATGACTGGACAAAAGCTCTGTTGATAGATGAGTCCAAATTTGACATTCTGGGCTCTAACTCTAGAACTTGTGTAAGACGGAGAACAGGAGAGAAGATGAAGCAGACTGCTTCACCCCCACAGTTAAACATGGAGGTGGATGCTTAATGGTTTGGGGTTGTTTTGGAGACTTATTCTAGAAAGTGAAAGGAATCCTAAACCAACATGGCAACCAATCCATACTTATATTCCAACACCATGCAATTCCGTTTGGACTGCAGCTCATTGGAACTGACTTCACCATCCAACAAGACAATGATTCGAAACATATGTCCGAACACTTAAATGTTATTTAGAAAACAAACATCATCATTTGGTGTGTTTATTATCATGGAATGGCCTGCACAGTCACTGCACTTAAATCCTATTGAACTGATCTTGGATGAACTGGATCGCAAAGTTAGAAAAGAATCTCCAACTAGTAAAGAACACCTTTGGCAAGTTTTACAAGTGTTTTGAGAAAATAACTATCCGGATGAGTGTGTAAAGCTGTTATTCATGCTAAGGAAGGATTTGTCAATGATAATAAAGTGGAGCATCTGTACATTTATAGATTTGTTTGAATAAAGTCAATCTTCATAATATTACATTACCTAGTCTGTTGTGTAGACACACAAGAAACACGCATTAAGAAAATCGCAAGATAGAGATGATAAAAACCTCCATCTGAAACATGTGCTTTGGTAAATATATTTGTTGAAGAATTCAATAGTTTTTTATGGAGAAAATCTTTTTGGATCAAATCGAAAAAAAAGGGAATTTTATTGCTAGACAAATAAAAACTATTGACCATTGTGAATACGGTTACTGATTTATCCAGTTAGACCTTTTTATAAAAACAGTGTCAAGGCAGAAAGCCTGAAGAAACAAGACTGAACCAGAACCAGACCAGACACTGTAATTAACATTTAACATTAACATGTAAAGTTCTTGTTTTTTCCTCAAAAATCTATTGAAAGAGAAAATAGAAATGTACAACAGAAAAAAATTATTTAATATGACGTTGAAAACACTTTTATATGATTTAAAGTTAAACGATACCTTCAGTTCCACAGCTGATATGAAGCCACTGCTGTCTGCATCATAGCGTCTCCATATCTGCAGAATGATAAAATGGCTCACTGTTAAGATTTGTGAAATCGTGACCTGATCCAGCTCTCACACTACACATAGCACAGTTAACACTTGATAAAGGGTGGACAGGTTCGAAATGTCTTCTTTATCATTTCTCACTCCTCCAATTTTCTGATCTGGTCACTATTATCAACTACAACTTATTACATTATAAGTAAAGGATTAATTAGGGGACGTTTTACGCTATGGTTCTTCCCCAAACTGTTAGGAGGCAACCCATTAGTGACAATGACCATGACAATGCTCCTGTGCACAAAGCCAGCTCCATTAAGATATGTAAGAATTAGTATTAAAAAAAAAAAAAAAAAACGTCTGGCCTCACCCTCATAAACTCCACGCTGTTGTCTAGGGGCGTCTCTCTGCGGAACAGCAACAGGAAGTGCTCCTCTTCAGGCAGGACAATGCTGGCCACCTGTAGGAATGTGTGTGTTTGTGTGTGTGTTCAACTGGAAAGAGATTGGCATACAGAGCATGAATCTGAAGTTTGTTTTTTGGGGTCCTACAAAACAACCTACCTGATAGATTTGCAGACGGCCTCCTGCACTCACGTCTCTAAGTCGCTGCAGTCTGTCCTCTATCAGCTTGTCCTTTGAACAGAAAAACTTGCTTAACTCATAAGAAAAATGTGAAACAGTGTTTATGTTGTTAGAAAGCATGCTGTCAGCATCAACACTTGCTAGTTGTCACTTGCTGAATCTTTTTATGCAGGTCTACTGGGCTTATATATTTATATATATATATATATATATATATATATATATATATATATATATATATATATATATATATATATATATGTAAGCCCAGTAGCTTGGACCATTTCTTTAGACCAATAGTACCAGAACATTTGTAGAAAGATCCATGTTACATGCTCTCTTCATCTGATTTCTGTATATTTTTATACATTGATCTTAATTACTGTAAGCTTGTTCCTACTTTTTTTTTTTTGTGAGTTCTGTGAATTTTTATTTGTGTGAAGACAAGTCACAGCCCAAGTCACACCTTTGACCATTTACAGCATCTGTGTAACTGTTTTCTTTGTTGTGATTATAATACTACGCAAGAAAATGCTGAATTTACCCCATAAAAGAAGAAAGTCAACATGTGATTGGGTAGGGGTAGCTCAGCGGTTAGGATTTTGGATCAAAAATCCCGCTGCCACTGCTGGGCCCTTGAGCAAGGCCCTTAACCCTCAACTGCTCAATTGTATGAATGAGATCATTCGTAATTGTAATTTGTGATTTTCTTGGGATAAGGGCTTTTGCTGCAATGCTGTAAATGTAAATGTTTGAATTTAACACACATGTAAGTCATGTGAATGAAAGTCAAGACTAGATGGAGGTCATGTGACTGTAAGTCAACTCTAGATAAAAAAAAAGTCATGTGACTGTAAGCCAATATTAGATGTAAGTCATGTGATTGAAATTTAACACTAACATGGAAGTCATGTGACTGTAAGTAAACTTTAGATACAAAAAGTCATGTGACTGTAAGCTAACACTAAGATGGAAGTCATGTGATTCTAAGTCAGTTGTAAGCAAATGAAAGTAAAGTGGTTTTAATTGTCACTTAACTTACATTTTGCTTTACATATACTTACAATCGACTGTTAATGCTAACATCACCTCCAGAATGCATGTTATTCACGGTATATTGCAGTATTTTATGGGAAACTATTGTCTGAAAATGCATCGTTTTGTACAGTATAATGAAGTTTAAATGGGAAATAGTGTTACCGTCAGAATTTAGGCACTTTACAAAGTCTTGCTCCTACATTATGCTGCACAAATACAACATAAACAAGGTTCTTAAACACTTGTATTGCTTTAGACTATGTTAGTAACATATTGTTTACTAGACTTTTTTTATACCTCATGCAATGTTACAAGGTTTTTTTTACAAAATTTATAGCAAATTTATATGGTTTTGGTGGCCAGCTTTTGTAAAACACACATTCAGCTGAATTTATTTTATAGCCTTTCCCAGATCAGTGACTTCATATACTTCCACATATAACATCTGAACAATGCATTCAGAAATGGTTTTTAACTTAAGCCACAGTTCTAATTATTACACTGTTGCAGGTTCTGTGCAAATTACTTCCTGTTTCGTTTGATGATACTTTATATAAATTTGGTATTTTATATTGCACAGGATATGCAACACTGGTGTCATGCCATAGTTTGTGTATTTATAAAGTGCTTTTCTCTTTCGTGAAATATATGTACTTTTTAATCCACCATATTTAAAATGACAATAACCGTTACCATTTACATTTTGCACGGACGGTTTATCTGCCGTGGCTTATTTATTCTGCAGAAGTGGCGATATTGCCATTGCCATTTTATTTGTCCATTGAATACTAATGGTTCTTCGAATTTGTGACATGATCCTGTCATTTTATTTGTTAATTGGAGATTCCTTTTTAAGAGATTGCTTTAGTATTTCTTGGGTTTTTTTTGACCGATTTGTTTGATCTTAGGTTCATTTTCGCATGTTGTAGAGGCTTTTGTGTTGTAGGTTAATGCAGTGTTGAAGTGTACAATTTAATTAGAATTTTAGCCCACGTTCATTATGAGTCAAATACTCAAGTACGGTATAAATCAGATACTCTAAAACTTTTTTCCAAGTCATATTGGAACCGGTGACTTAGATTTCGAGTGGAGGAAGGTTTACGGTAAGGTATCTATACTTTTACTCAAATGATTATCATTCAAAGGTTAGTGTATGTTAATAAACACACAATGAAACACAGTTTTATACATTTCAGACATTTTAGTTAAAATCAATTGGTGTGTTGTCTGCATACACACGATTCAGCAGAAGAGATTAGCCATGAGGAATTTCTGATCTTCTGCAATGGCCAATATCACAAACTTGCTTACATCTAGAACTTAGGACCACAGGAGAAAATTTACAAATCAGAAATAAAATAAAAAATGGCACTAGGTGTTAACACCAACAGCTTCATTATTATCTTTTTCTAATAACTATTTCTTTTTCTTTTTCGGCTGCTCCCATTAGGGGTCGCCACAGCGGATCATCCGTCTCAATATAACACTCTGTTCTTTACATCTGCCTCTTTCAAACCAACTACTTGCATGTCTTCCCTCAACACATCCATTAACCTCCTCCTTGGCCTTCCTCTTTGCCTCCTTCCATTCTCAGCATTCGTCTACCGATGTACCCCGTGTCCCTTCTCTGCACAAGTCCAAACCTTCTCAATTGCGCCTCTCTCACTTTGTCTTCAAAATGTCCTCTCTCTCTCTCTCTCTCTCTCTCTCTCTCTCCCTGTATATTTATCAGGCATAACATTATGAAAACTGACAGGTGAAGTAAATGACTGATTATCTCTTCTTCATGGCACCTGTTAGTGGGTGGGATATATTAGGCAGCAAGTGAACATTTTGTTCTCAAAGTTAATGTGTTCGAAACAGGAAAAGCGGGCGAGCGTATGGATTTGAGCGAGTAGTTTGACAAGGGCTAAATTGTGACAGCTAGACGACTGGGTCTGAGCACCTCCAAAACTCCAGCTCTTGTGGGGTGTCCCTGGTCTGCAGTAGTCAGTGTTTATCAAAAGTGGTCCAAGGAAGGAACAGTGGTGAACCGGTGACAGTGTCATGAAGCACGGGGGCAGCGAAGGCTGGCCTATGTGGTCTGATCCAATAGACGAGCTCCTGTAGCTCAAGGTGCTGAGAAAAAGTTAATGCTGGTTCTGAGAAAAAGGAGTCAAAATACACAGTGCATTGCAGTTTGTTTTGTGTATAGGGCTGAGTAGCCACATACCAGTCAATATTAGGCAGGTGGTCATAATGTTATGCCTGATTGGTGTATATATATATATATATATATATATATATATATATATATATATATATATATATATATATATATATTACCAGGGATGGGCAGTATTTATGATGCATGTATTTCAAATAAAAAAATAGGATTTTGTAATTTGTATTTGAGAGGGTTGATGGAAATAGCTTTCAAAATACTTTGATTTTTTGTATTTTTGTAGTTTTAAAATACTGTAAAATACATATTAAAAATGCGACCTCAGATTGGTGCCTACTCAGTATTTTGCCCAGACTTTTTGATATCAGAACAGAAAATTGATCCATATGGAAGAAGGTGGTGAAGGTAAGAAACATGCAGGCTGCCAGCTTTCAAATAGGCATCCAATGATCGATAAATAAATATTTGATTGCTAAATATTGTACCCTAAGTAAAGTAGCTGTTTAGTAGGATAATGATTTTGTATACATTGCATGAATAATCACACATAATTTATTATATTTATGTTTAACAATCAAATGATTAATCAGTTAGAAACTAGTTGTTATGAATACAGGTGAAATCAGTCGTCTGTTGAGTCGGTGTTGCTGATGCAAAGTAGCCCTCCGTTACCAAACACCAAGTTACTAAATTAGGATACAATTATGAGTCAATCGCAAACTGTTAAACAATTAACTGTTGGTTACTTTAAAACTAACCTTCATCTGGGAGATCACAGGGAAATGTATGTGAATATTTGACCTGTTAACTGCATATGTCAGATTTATTGTGTGACTCTGCCTAAAAAAAGCTGTTGCTATCAAACATTGTTTAGTTAATCAGCTGAGTTAATGTAATGGTGAAATAGAAATCAAATAGGACAACTGATGGAAGGTTTATGAAGAAATGTAATGCTGCCTTGTAAAAGTATTGTATGTAAAAGTATTGTATGTAAAAGTATTGTATGTATTTTGTAGGTTATTGTGATACACTTAAAGTTAAGGTACTTTATTTTATTTATTTTAAAATACATTTTGATGTTTTTTTTCGCCCAACCCTGTACATTACATTATTATATCCATATTATATAATAAACTATTGAAGGTGTGTGATACAATCTATTATGTGATATACTCCAAGCATGACTATTACATTACCATTATACACATCACAATAAGGATCGTTATGGTTCCTGGATGCTCATGAATGGGGTAGAGCTCCTCCTACTCATAAAACTGTCCATAATAGCAAATGTAATTGTTCATCTATTGTATCCTGTGCAGTGAATATACTTGGGAAATTCCAAATTCAGTATGGATCGATCATACTAAAGCACTTATAAAGCATTAAAACACACACAAATGTGGAACGAGTGCACAGCCCACGCACTGAAAACACAACATTGTTCGCAGAATGTCATAAAAAATTCATAGCTATTCCAAAGAATACACATTCATCACAGGTGACAGATGGAAAAATAACAGTACAAAGATAAAATGTGTTTTCAAAAGAAAACAAAAGCAGCCCTTTTGAATTTGATCTAATCACAGAATGAAGTGATGAGTGACCAGTTTGCTGTAGTGTGTTTTCTCCAGAACATACACAGCTCTATTACAATTAGAGGAATAAATATCTGGCTTACTGTCACCCCTGATTTCTTCACAACGTGCCGGAAAAACTCGTCCACATGCTTCCCCTCGATGAAGCCGTGATCTGTCATGATACAAACACACAGTTTCTTTACACACTTCTTCTTTAAACAGTACTGAAAGTAAACCAGAGCATGCAGATATAAAGTTTAAAACCCAGGCTTACCGTTTGGATCGAACAAACCCCACACTTGCAGAAAAGCAGCAGCACTTTCCATTATGCCAAGAGTTTGAGAGAGTGGACGGAAGTACAGTAGTGTAGATGTAGTAAGCAGCTGAGCTCCAGCAGGTGACTGAGTGCTCTCCTAGGCTGCTAAAATGAATATACTTTTAAATGTGTGTCCTTTTCCAGTGGCTCTAAGTCCACCTCTGGTCTCAGAGAGAGGGAGGAACACTGGGAGGGCACAACTGCTCATTAATTATCTCACCCACACATAATGAGGACGATCCGAGACAACACACAATCACTGGGGACGCCAGTATACGGGCACGTGGGTATTATTTGGGGAAGAGGTCAGGATGCGAAACAGAATGAAAGAGACGCAGCTGCAGAAAGTGTGATGTCGGAATTTGCATAAAAAATACAACATACTGTATTCACCAAAAAGGGGTGGAGTTTTATCTTGACAATGTTTCAAAAACCTTCTTTATTTCCAGCTGTATCTCTTCATCCAGGGATATACATAACATATCTCATAACCTTGTGCTCCAGTACATGTGATCAGATGCACATCATCTTGTGCTTGTTAATATTATGAACAGCAGCTACTCTACTCTCCACTGCTTCTCTTTTTCTAACCATCCCAAACCATCTAGAGATGTTCCAGCTCCAGTTGGATCCCAGTTCATGAAAATTTTAGACATTGGACTTACTTAAACAACCTCTTAATCAATACTACAAAATAACATTTGACAGTACAAATGCTTTTTTCTTTATTATGGAACATTTAAAGGCTCTGGCATGGAAGAGTTGTTGTCAAATCTATAATGATCTTAGCTGTTGAGCTTATTTATGAGTTAAAGCTCCTGGTTCCACAATGAGGATTGGTTCCCCTTTTGAGTCCGGTTCCTCTCAAAGTTTCTTCCTTATATACATTTAAATATAGGTGAATTTTCTTCTATAACACTTACATTTTGTAAAGCTGATTCGAGACAATGTCCATAGTGAAAAGCGCGATATAGAAATCGTATTCAATTGAATGCTTTATTGTAAACTATTTTAATACTTACTTTATTGAAATGAGCCTGGGTGGATGAAGGATGGTGTAATGTCTTCCCCCTGTCAATCAAAGCAAAAATAGCTGCCTAATGTAAGCTTTTGTATGAGGAAGAGGGCAGATAGTGCTCTCCTCTGAGCATGTTCCTGTGTACATGTACCATTAGGCCGAGGGTTGGAGAGAGCTGGGTTTTGGGTGGGAATTAGGGCTCTGCTGGATGAATACTGGGAATACTGGGTGTGAGACTGTTCATTTACATTTATGGCATTTAGCAGACACCCTTATCCAGAGCGATCTACAAAAGTGCTTTGAAGTGTGAATAAATGCACACTGGTTCAATAGTTTCAAGTTTGTTGTATGTACAGATGTCAGTTTGTACAATGAAATTCTTAAGTGAGGGTCCAGGCAAACTACACAAACAACTCTAAGAAAGAAAGAAAAAGAAAGAAAAAAGCTCTGTTGTGAGAAATTATAGCATTGCTGAATATAGCACATAAAAGCATCAAACTAAGTAAATATTAAAGAAAACAAGTGCTGGCTCAAGTATTTCATGTGTCAAGTATGTTCATTTACATTACTATTTATGACATTTAGCAGACACCCTACAAAAGTGGTTTGAGTCTCTATCAATGAAAAAAATCTACAATGGTACACTAGATTACTCGAGATAACTTAAGATAAATCAGCCTACAACTCTGTTGAGAGGATTTTTTAAATTTATTTATTAGTTCACTCACTCATTCATGCCAAGATGCAATTTAGAATCGCCAATCCAGTGCCTGACCACTAGAAGTTGCGAAATACTTTGCTGTATCCACACCTAGACTAAATCTAATCTCCTGGTCTAGGCTGAAGTATGATCTTTAACTACAGCTAAAATCTTTCATTACACACAGTAGAGGCAGTGTTATATGAATTACTCCATCCCTGTACTCGAGTAGAAGCACTAATGCCCTGTTTAAATATGACTCCAGTAAAAGTAAAACTCCTCCTTTGACATTTCTACTCGAGTAAGAAAGTTCTCACCTTTAAATGGACTTGTGTATGAAAAGTAGTGATGTATGAGAAGTGTGAATAATGGTTGGAGGTCAGTGTTTCATTCTCCTGCACAACAGACCTTTATATAGAGAGTTTTCAATAATTACACACACACTGAGAAAACCCTCAATCCACATTCACACACACTCTCTCACCGGAACCGTGATATCACGCTCGTGCTCTTGCCACAGCTTCTCATTTAACGTTCTTCGTTTTCTGTTCAAAGTCGAGAGGAAAGGCATGTTTTTTTTTTTCTGAAATATAATAGAGCAAAAATCGTAGTAAAAAAATTGTTTACGGATTAAATCATAGTGAAGTGAAAATAGCTTTGTTGGTTTTTTTTTTGCCAAAAAGCCACTATATTATTATGCTGCATTACTAGATTTGTAATTACAAAAAAATATATATTTTTATTAAGTAAAATGACAAAAAAATTAATAAAAATATTAATATTTAAAAGAAAAATGTTTTCCTTGATTGTCTGTAAAAAAGAATGAATAAATCCATCATATAATGTTTTACATATTACATATCATATACAGCATATATTAAAGGAAACCACAACTTTTCAGGGAGGAAAAATATATTTTTTTTTCAACTGGTACAAATATACAAATATCCATATTTATGAACATGTTTTGCAAAATCCAAAACAAAAAATTGATTTCCTAAAACTATATATCAAATATATTTATAAAATATTCCCTTTAAAAAAGTATTACTTATAATCCATCACCACATAGAGCGAATAAAATATATTGTTATACAAGTAATCAATAAAATCAACAAAACAAGTGAACGAAAATAACTGATCTAGATTAAAAGGAAATACACGATATCGACAAAAGTTTGTGGACATCTGATCATCGAGTCGTACGTGCTTTTTAAATACCCCTTTCACATTTAGTCCCCAGTTGCTGTTATAATGAGCTCCACTCTTCAAGATATTGTGAAGATTTGTGGAGATTCATTCAGCCACAAGGTTGTTAGTAAAAGCAGGTACTGATGTAGGTGAGGTAAGGGGACCTGGGGTGAAGTCATTCACATTTTCATCCCAAAGGAGATCTTCCACTCCAACCAATGTAAAGCAGATCTTCATAGAGCTGGCTTTGTGCACAGAGGCATTGTCAGGCTGGAACAGGTTTGGGTTTCCTAGTTTGAAGGAATAGGAAATTTCATGGTACATCGTCCAAAGACGTCCTTTACAATTGTATCCCTCCAACGTTGAGGTACAGTTTGGGGAAGAACCACATATGGTTGGAAAAATCATGTGTCCCAATACTTTTGTCCATATAGTGTATATATATATACAGTAATCCATCGTTTATCACGGTAGTTATGTTCTAAAACCGCCTGTGATAAACGGACACCACCCCAGAAATGATATTTAATGTATACAGTACTGTACTGTATTAACATTTCACTTCATTTTATAATTAATAATTAAATTTTTATTAATACATTTTATTATTTCAACATAAAACTCCACAAAAACAATTCCCTATAAGTTTTTGGGTATATGTGATATCCACGAGAGACTGGAAAAATCAGCTAAACAAATTAGTTTTGTGGTAAACGCGATTCCGCGATAAACAGGGGGCGCCAGATTCGAACCGCGGTAAAGTGGGGGATTACTGTATCACATGAATGCCTTTGAGTTTGAAACAAACATATAAGTCGAGTCTCATTGCACAGTCCTGCCTGCTTAGTTCAGTCTTTACTATACATTACTATACATAATGTTGCCAGTTGCTCTTTCCTTTTGTAGTAAACATGTAATACATGTGTTTATGGAGCATTGAGGGTTAAGGGCCTTGCTCAAGGGCCCAAGAGTGGCAGCTTGGCAATACCGGGGTTTGAACCCCAACCTTCTGATCAGTAACCCAGAGGCGTATCCACTGAGCTACCACTCTCCAGAAGAAAGTGCTAGGACACCCTTGATTGGCCAGCTTTGCTGTGATTGACAGCACAGAGAGAGAGAGAGAGAGAGAGAGAGAGAGAGAGAGAGAGAATGTCCCACTTACACCAAAAGATCATTTTTTACACAATTTGGAATTAAAATCTCCTGGGGTTTTTTTTGTACAAAACAAATCAGACATCTCATTGCATCATAAAAGCTTTTAAGATAAACTATTAATGAATATTGGGTGATACTGTATATTAATCAAAATGGATGATTTTTATACCATATTAAAATTCTTGTTATCAGTGAATCTAATTTAAAAGTCCACATGGCCAGCCATGTGGCAAGCAGCAGGCTGTGGATGCAGTGTACGAACAAAATGCTAATGTCGCAAAAAAAAAAAAAAATTTAACAGACTGCGTGAACAAGACAACAACAATGAAAAAAGACAGAGAAAAATACAAAACAATAACTATAATAATGTCATTACAGTCACTCATGTGACAGTTATAAAAAGCCCCTGCTCAATTAGGCACAAGGAGGTTTCAGCTTTTCCGAAAAAGTTTTCACATCTGTGTTGATGCTGGAGGACGGCTCATAATTACAGCAGGCCGAGGAGCTTGTCTAATCCTGATTATTAGCAGATCAATGACAACGAGGCTGCCACCACGCCTTTCTATCTTTAGTCACTTTGATAGAATGGTCAGTTGAGGAAATGTCTGGTTAGCTGAGTGCTTAATTCACACTGTACTCATGGTTGGGTTGGAGTTTCTTTTTTTTTTTTTTCTGGTTGCTAGTGTGTTTTTCTATAGTTATTACCTGGTTGGTTCGGCGTATGGTTTAGACTGTGGTCATTTCTGTTTTGGTGGATTTTCTACATTTATCGTCTGGATGGTTTGGTGTTTAGTCTCCTGGTTGGTTTGGTGTTTATTTTACATTTCTCTCCTGGTTGGTTAAATGGTTATTCAATTTCTCTGGTTGGCTCGAGGTTTGGCGTAAACTGTAGTGACGTTGGTATTTATTCAGCATTTCTGTTGGTATTTATTCAGCATTGTTTATTCTATACTAACACCTTATACTTGATTCTGACTTTCTCTTCGGGTTAGTATGGTGTATGTTATAAATTTATGGTATTTTGCAGATTTGTTTTTTCTGCAATGTTTGGTTGGTTTGATATTTATTCTACATTTCTGCTTTGGTTGGTGTTTATTTTACATTATTGTCTGGATTTGGTCTGGTGTTTAAACTCCTGGTTAGTTTATTCTAGGTTTGAGGAATGGTTGGTGTTTATTTCAAATTTCTTCCTGGGTAGTTTGGTATTTATTCTGAATTTGTTGTTGATTCTATGTTTTTTGTTATATTTCTCTCTTTTTTGGTTTGGTGTTTATTCTACATTTCTCTATTGGTTGGTTTAGCGTTTATTCTACATTTCTCTATTGGTTGGTTTGGTGTTTATTCTACATTTCTCTCTTGGCTAGTGTGGTGTTTATTCTACATTTCTCTCTTGGTTGGTGTGGTGTTTATTCTACATTTCTCTCTTGGTTGGTTTGGTATTTATTCTACATTTCTCTCCTGGTTGGTTTGGTGTTTATTCTACATTTCTCTCCTGGTTGGTGTGGTGTTTATTCTACATTTCTCTCCTGGTTGGTGTGGTGTTTAATCTACATTTCTCTATTGGTTGGGTAAATAGTTATCTTGATTGGAAATAGTTCATTTTTGGTTGGTTTGATGTTTGGTGGATACTGTGGTCATTTGTGTTTTGGTGGTTATACTAAATTTATCTTCTGGGTTATTTGGTGTTTATTCCACATTTCTCTATTGGTTGGTTTGGTGTTTAGACTCTGGGTTGGTTTGGTATTTATTCTGCATTCTTTCATGGTTGGTTGGTTTTTTTTCATTGTACATTTCCGGTTATTTTCTGGTGTTTGGTTTGGTTGGTTTATATTCTAATGTTCTGGGCCAAGTTTCCCAAAAACATGGCTAAATTCTGAACATCAGGATTGAGAGAAAATTTTATCAAGGTAATGCTTGCGCTACTATTTAACTGTGATCTTTCTGAGGGTGAAGCTTTTGGGAAACCCGACCCTGCTTGGTTTCGCTTTTACTCTGTACTCTCATCCTCGCTGCTCGAGATTTCCTCCTGAGTTGGGTCTGTGTGTTGAGGCACTGCAGAAGACTGAAGCTGAGTGTCAGAGCTGCTGGAATCCAGAGACTCGGAAATAAAGTAGAGTCTGTAGAAGTCAGAAGGTCAACTACAAACAGAACACACACACACACACACACACACACACACACACCCTCAGGTTAATACCAATTTAGTGCCTCTAAGAATCAACTTGAAAAAAAGAAAGAGGCTTTTATTTGTCACATGGACATTACAGCACAAAATCTTGCTTCAGATTGTTTGGAAGCTGGGGTCAGAATGCAGGATCAGAGATGATACCACACCCCTAAAGCATAGAGAATTAAAGGCCTTTCTCAGGGGCCCAAAACTAGCAGCTTGAATCCCCAACCTTTAACCACTAAGAGCCTTAACCACTGAGCTACCAATTCCCTTTACAATTAATATATATTTGGGATTTATAAATAAATTATTTATAAATAAATCATAAATCAATCAAATCAAATCATGATTTTATTAAATTGAGGCATCAACAGAAGTCCTAAGAGGTCATACTTTATTATATTTTTCAAGCATGGTGGTGGTAACATCATTGTCTGGGGCTGCATGAGTGCTGCTGGTACAGGGGAGCTGCAGTTCATTGTGAAAAAAAGCTTTTTCTAAAATCTTTGCAAATTTATTAGAAATAAAAAACGAAACAAATTACATGTACATAAGTTTTCACAGCCTTTACTATAGGACTCAAAATTGAGCTCAGGTGCATCCTGTTTCCACTGATCATCCTTGAGATGTTTCTACAACTTGATTGGAGTCAAAATTTAGTTGATTGGACAAGATTTGGAAAGTCACACACCTGCCTATATTATATATACAGTGGTGTGAAAGGCTGTTAAGGGTGGCCCAACCAGTTATTAGGTTTAGGGGCAAACACTTTTTCACATGGGGCCATGTAGTTTTAGATTTTGTTTTCCCTCAATAATAAAAACCTTCATTGAAATGATCTTGTACTAATATTTAAATTAGTTTGATGATCTAAAACAAAAAAATAAATCAGGAAGATTGTGATTGGTCAGACCTTTTGCAGGCAGGGACACGGGGTGCTGTTGATCGTCTTTATCTTCGGCAGCACTGGTGGAACTGGAGGACTGAAGGGAGGTGCTGCGTTGTACTGCGATGTGTGAGGGCTGTGTGTTGTTTTCTGGCTCAAACACACTGCCCTCTGCTGCAGCATCCAGCACTAAGAGAAAGCAGCAACATCATCACTGAGACATGTCACACACTAAAAAACATTCGCACCACTGATGTAGCAAAGAATTCAAATTAATCTGCATTGTTTCATTTTTAATCCCAAAAACTAACACTGTGTTTAGATCAAGTTTTGACCAAGCACTTGCTCACTTCTCAGAAGGGCATAAGGTAGTGTACTTAAATGAATCTGTTGATTATTACCATTTTTTCTTATCAATGAGACTAATAATTAACTAGCTAGCTATGCTAACCATCAGCTGGGCCAGTTATCTACTGTGGCTCGTGAACTAGCTGTAAACATTTAGTGTAGTAGTAGATGAACTTTAATGCTAATGCCATGTATACCAAGGCCAGGCAGATGCAAGTGCATAAAAAGGAACAGGCACAAAAGGCAAGTCAAACAATCCAAAACATAACGCTAAGAGAATAAACATAAAACATGCTAATGCCCACATACTAAGTCAGGTCGAGTCAAGTGAAGTTTATTTCTATAGCGCTTTTCACAACAGACATTGTCTCAAAGCAGCTTTACAGAACTTTAAGAGTTCCATCTTATGGTTCAAAACATTTGTCTATATAATGTATAAGCTATAATATTAAATATTAAAATTATAAGATTAAAATAAAAGTTACCTATAGGAAACGAGCCAGAAGAGACACATATATGTTCCTCTTTCTCCAGGCTAGATGACTCCTCCTTCTGGTGTTGGTTCATTGCAGATTGTTTGGTAGAAGAGACATCATCGACATGAATTGGGACATCATCTAAGAAGCCAGAAAGCAGAATCAATACGTATCCGCTTACAGGAAACCTTGTAGATACTTAAAGATGCTTGAAAATGGATGATCAATGGTATGAGAGTCTGAAATTGGGTTTAAATTCAGAAAGATCACATGGCAAATCAGTGGTCAAAAAAACAAGCAGGTTTATTGATTTTAATAAGAGAAAACGAGACGCTTCTATAAATGTAATAATAATACTATAAAGGAAAATTATCCACAACATTAATTTAAGTATAACTATAAAAATATGATTTGTTATTTCAAATTCTTAAATACCATTGTCACTTTTTAATTGATAAAATCGATAATAAAAAATAATTAAATTTCTTGGCAACGAATGCAATTGAGACCGACACATAGCAAAAGTTCAGTTAGGTGTTCTGATGATTTACGTTATTTAAAACACCATAATTACATTCGAAACATTTACAACAAAACTTTGTTACTCATGACAATTAAATCACGATTAAATATTTTAATTGATTGACAGCCCTAATACAGCGGGGAAAATAAGTATTTGACACATCAGCATTTTTATCAGTAAAGGGATTTCTAAGTGGGCTATTGACACAAGATTTCCACCAGATGTAGCCATCAAGCCAAATATTGAATTCATACAAAAAAATCTGAACATTTGAGTATACAAGTTGAGTCATAATAAATAAAGTGAAATGACACAGGGAATAAGTATTGAACACACTTAATTTAATACTTTGTAGAAAAGCCTTTGTTGGTGATTACAGCTTCTGGACACCTCTTGTATGGAGAGACCAGTCGTCTGTAGGAGTGATTCTGGCCCATTCTTCCACACAAATGGTCTTTAAATCTTGAAGGTTCCTTGGGCCTCTTTTATGAACTTTGATCTTCAGTTCTCTCCTTTAATTGTCTATGGGATTTAGGTCTGGTAATTGACTGGGCCATTCAAGCAACTTGATTTTCTTTCTTTGAAACCACTTCATTGTTTCCTTGGCCTTGTGTTTGGGATCATCGTCTTGCTGAAATGTCCACCCTCTTTTCATTTTCAGCTTTCTGGTAGATGGCAGCAGATTTTTATCCAAAATGTCCAGGTACATTTCTCCATTCATGCTGCCTTCAATAATATGAAGTCTGCCAGTACCCCTTGCTGAAAAGCAGCCCCAAACCATGATGCTTCCACCATCAAACTTAACTTTTGGTAATGTGTTCTTGGGGTGGTGGGCAGTGCCATTTCTTCTCCAAACATGGTGTGTAGAATGACTGCATAAAAGTTCATTTTTGCTTTCATCTGACCATACTATAGTCTCCCAATAATCCACAGGCTTCTCCAAATGCTCGTTCACAAACTTCAACCGAGCCTCAACATGCTTTTTGTTCAGCAATGGAGTCTTGCGTGGTGAGCGTGCATGGATGCCATGGCGGTTCAGTGCATTGCTTATAGTTTTCTTTGAAACAACAGTACCTGCTGATGCAAGGTCTTCCTGTAGTTCTGCCCAAGTGGTTCTTGGCTCTTGGCGAACTCTCCTGATTATTCTTTGGACTCCTCGGACAGGGATCTTACGTGGAGCACCTGATTATGGCTGGTTTATGGTGAACTGATGCTCTTACCATTTCCGGATAATGGCCCCCACAGTGCTCACAGGAACATTCAGCTTTCTGGAAATGCGCCTATAACCATTCCCAGCAAAATGCTTTTCAACGATAAGATTACGAAGAGCTTGAGAGAGTTATTTGCTTTTACCCATCATGAAGTCTTTCCTGTGTGCCTCCTGGGTAATGAGAAGCCTTTATAGGCAAGCAATTAAGACTAAAGCAGCTGATGTCAATTAGTACTGATAGGGGGCAGGGTTTTTCTCTCAATACTGACAGATTTCAGGTGATCTCCTAGCTTTCTATGCAATTTTGCACCTTGTTATCTTCATGTGTTCACTACTTATTCCCTGTGTCATTTCACTTTATTTATTATGACTCAACTTGTATACTTAAATGTTCTGATTTCTTTGTATGAATTCAATATTTAGCTTGATGGCTACATCTGGTGGAAATTTTGTGTCAATAGCCCACTTATATATATACACAGTATTACTCACTTGTAGATATGCTGGAGCTGCTCGGGGGGCCGGAAGGATGGTGCTCTTGGCTTGGTTTTTGCTCTTGGTGGATGCTCGGGGTGGATTTGTGGTTGCCGGACGGTGGGCTGAGTGAGGCTTTGAGGCCGGTGTGTGTGGCTGCAAGTGTGTGAACAGAGGCTGGTGTGTGAACAGAGGCAGGAGCAGTTGCTTTCAGGAGATGAGGAGAAGGATAGAGAGGTTTCGACACAGCCTCTGGTTGGTGCTCTTTCTGCGCTGGCTTGTCTACAGCTGCACCGTCATTATCAGCTAGTGAGAAAAGAAAATGCATCAACCTATGGAGTGTGTCAAAGCAGAGTGTGTTTGTGCTGACGCTAAGTGCTAGACTTACCGTGGTTGGATTCGGGTTTGTTTGCGGATGAGGCTTCACCTGCCTGTGGGATGAAGAATAAGACAAAACAAATTGCAAAGAAATAAAAATAAACCAAATATTTCAAAATCCAGACAAAACACAATCCAGTTTAAACATGTTCCAAACTCACTTTTCCTTTCATCTTCTCCTGTTTGGCCCGTAGTTGCGCCAGGAAGTCGTTCCCCATCACCTGTACCCCTCGGATCCGCCCCCCCTGCGGCCCTTCCCTCTTCTTCCCCTCTTCGGCATGACCTTTACTCTCAGAGGTCACAGCTGTATCTATGGGTTCACAAGGTTCGGCTTTCTCCAGGATCTGAGTCTTGATTGGTTCTTGAGTGTGTTCTGGGACAGGGCTTTTCACTGCAGGCTTTGTGGATTCTGCGTTATCGGGTTCAGTCGTAGATGGTGAAGATGGCGTGCTAGTGGTTGTTGTTGCAGGAACAGATGTGTGTGGACTCGTGGGTGGAGATTTTATGGAAGTACGGGATTTAATGAGGTTGAAGAAGCCACTCATGCGAGATTCCCGCCTCTTCTCGCCTTCTGGACCTGCGTCTTTTATTGAGGGACACCTGAGACAGAGGGTTTTAGATTATATACTGAAACAACTCCAACAGAAATAAAGATTCACTGCTAATTCTATCTAGCTAACTATTATGGGAAAACTTCACCTTACTTCTTGGACAAATTGTTTCTGGTATCTTCTTGGTTAATGGAGCAAGCTAAATAAATTTATATAAATCTCAAGGAGATGAGTCTTATATCTGCATACCCCACATCCTAGCCATATGTTTTTTGAACTTTTGGCGTTTGACTGATGCTTCAGATCACCAAGCACCAGGACTGTTACTTCCCCGAGGCCTTATGAACTCTTAAACGCTTTCAACTTTGTGCAATAAATTAAAATATGTGCAATTCCACTCCTGTACCTTCTGTGCAAAATATTACTCCTTATTAATTTTTTTATCCTTATAAAAAAATAATTTTTTTTCTTTTTTTTTTTAATTATTTGTATTGCTTTATGTTTATTTTTATTTATCATGCATTTGAAAGCTTCTGTCACCAAAACAAATTCCTTGGAAGTGCAAAGATACTTATATATATATTATATATATATATATATATATATATATATATATATATATATATATATATATATATATATTAGGGCTGAAACGATTCCTCACGTTAAAAAATAATAATTTTTCAAAACTAGTTCATGCTTTGTTTAGTTCATTTAACCACACACGTTTTCATGTTTCACACGGACGATTATCACTGACGCACCACCTGCTAAATGTTTGAACGCTCTGGACAGGTAACACTGAAGACGCTGCAGAATGAAAAAAGGAAGAAATGGGGAGAAAATTTAAAAACACTCCCTTATGTCCTCCACTACAAGACATGTCTATATGTCCCATATCTGCCACTCAAAGCCACACACATTCATCCTATCCTACATTTATGTCTTTCCTGAGAAAAGACACAACCTTGCTTCCCCCTCAAAGATATGTTTTTGAGCCCACACGTTCACTAAAAGCTACGCTCATACATTATATTGTTGAAAGTCATGCGCAGAGGTCTAACTATCTTGAGTGGTTAACTTATAAACATCTAAATAAAACACTAAAATGTCTCACTTGATGCAAATCCTTGCGACTTTTTTACCAAAGAAGTCGTCCAGCCCCTCATCCACTTTCCCAACAAACTCTGTCTGCTCCATGTCTGCAGGAAGGCTCTAAAAAAATCAGAAACCAGAGTAAGAACATGGCAGAAGAATAAAAAAAATAAAGATGCAAAAAGAAAATGTGTGTGTGTACATACTCTACAATCTCCCACCACTCCTTTTCTCGGTTTGGTTTTGGTCTTCTTCCTCCGTGGGCGGTTTTTGGTCATGTGTTCAAGTTTGGGGCTTTCTGTTTCTGTTGGCAGATCAGTAAAAAACACACTCTCTGGCCTCTCGAGCTCCGCCTCCACGGGTTCAGGGGGTGGAGGAAGGGGCGGGTCTTCCAGGTGAATGGGCACATGCTCCAGCGCTTTATCCAAATCAAACTCCAGCTCTGATCAACCAAACAAACAACAACCACAACAAAAAAATGTATGAAAACCAAACTGAACAAAATGACACCATGCAAATGAATGATCCATTACATTCAATTAGTCCCACACCCTACCGAAGGCCACGGAGATGGGACGCACCATCCGAAAAAGGATGCTCTGCCTCTTGGAGGTTGGAGACAGCTTTATAAAAAAACAAAACAAAACACATTATTTACTTTTCCCTTTTTAGATGTGAACTGCACTCCTCATTGCTACACAGCGAACAGAAAAGAAAAGGGAATGAATGTGTGTACCAGCAGGTTAGATGAAGGTGCTGGCAGGTTTTCTGGCTCCAGTTGGTCCTCCTCGAGAACCTCAGTCTCCTCTGAATCATGATGAATCAGCGGTTGGCCACGCCCACTCAGATGCTCTGCCTACACATGTGCAATAAATACAAGATTTAACTCAGATGCTCTAATATATATACCTCTTGGAAAAATTTTTATATGTCCTACTTAGAGACACTAACATATGTCCTACTCGAAAAAAGCGCTGGATTATGTCCTACTCTTAGGCATGCCCATATGTCCTGTTCCAAGACACGACGATATGTTTCACTGCAGGACACACCCATGTGTACTATTCCAAGACATATCTATATGATCTACTTAGAGACTGTCCTACATGTCTCACGCAAAGACATGCCCATATGTCCCACTTAGAGACACGCCCATATACTTACTACTTAAGGAAAACATTCATATGTCCTACTTACAGACACACCCACATGCCTCACTCAAAGACACAACCATATGCTCTACTCAGACACTCCAGTATATCCTACTAGGAGAAATGCTCATATGTCCAACCTCATATGTCCTACTCGAAAAACACTTTCATGTCCTTCTCTTAGACATGCCCATATGTCCATTTCCAAGACACAACCATATGATTTAGTGCAAGACACACCCATATATCCAATTTAAAACACATTAGAAAAAGGTTCCAACTCTAAGACATGTCTATAAGTCCTACTTAGAGACCTCCCATACAGTATGTCCCACTCCAAGACATTTTAATTCAATATATCCTACTAACAAACACACCTACATGACACACCCACTCAAAAACACTCCCATATGTTAGACTCTTAGACATGCCCATATGTAAAACACATATGCCATATAAAAACACAGTTAATGTATATGTCCTACACCAAGACGTGTCTAAAAGTCTTCCTAAGTGACATTCCCATATGTCTCACTTTAAGACATGGCCATATATTCTACTTAGAGACACACCAATACGTCCTACTCAAAAACACTCCCATATGTCTTACTCTTCTTAGAGACACACCCACATAATCCTACTTAGAGGCACATCCACATGTCCTACTTAGAGGCACATCCATATGTTTTACTCAAAAATTCTAATATATCTCACTTGGTGATCATATGTCTCATTTAGGGACACATCCATATGTCCATTTCCAAGAAATGTCCATATGTACTGCTCGAAAACACATTACAATTATGTCCGACTCTAAGACACATGTCTTACTCAGAGACACACCCATATGTCCCACACAAAGACCTCCAAGACATCCCATACATGCCATTCAAGGAGACAGAAAAAGGACAAACTTTTGTCCATATAATGTATGTATGTGTAAGTACTAACCAGTGTGTGCTGAGATCGAGAAAGAGACTCTAAAATCTCATCAATGATGCGGTCGGAGAGGAACGAGGCCATGCTGAGCTTTACTTCACTGTGACAAAGAGAAAAAAACACAACCCTCCCATTATAATAATCATATTAAAGAATCTGACCTAAAAAAATTCTAAAAAAAAATGTATGAATCAGAATTGAAAGGTCAGAATTAGGAATCAGCTGTATATATATATATATATATATATATATATATATATATATATATATATATATATATATATATATATATATGTGTGTGTGTGTGTGTGTGTGTGTGTGTGTGTGTGTGTGTGTGTGTGTGCGCCTGTAACACCTGATCTTGTTGATGATGTCGACGGCAGACTGCTCGAGCAGGGTGTTGGTGATGAAGGTTCGAGGCACGCTCATCTTCCCCTCGCTCACCCGCATCAGAGTTTGCCTCAGGTTTGCTGTGTGCATCACGTGAGGACACACACTTTCCGCCGTGTCCACCATGGACACCAGCAAAGTCTACACACAAACACACACAGACACAGTTGATGGTACTTCATCTCATGGGCACTTTAAAATGCTTTCTCTGTGTGTGTGTGTGTGTGTGTGTGTGTGTGTGTGTGTGTGGTGACGTCACTGCACCTGCAGCTGCTGGTTTATGACAGTGCTGACTTCTCCTGCCATGGACTCCAGTTTGTCCTGGATCGGGGACACCCACGGGCTCTCGACCATCTCACACAATCCACCTCCGTCTCCACCTTCATCAGCTCCGCTCACACCTCCCTCTCTAGCCGTATGCTTTGCCGAGCGCAGCTGATACATTCTGGACAGCAGCTACACATTGACGCACACACACACACACACCACCATGTAAAACACACACTAATCATCTTCTACTACTATAACATGAGAAACCGCTTACCTAAGCAAGTCAAGTCAAGTATAGAAGCATTTATTGTCATTTAAACCAAATATAGCTGACGCATTACACAGTGAAATGAAACAAAGTTTCTCCTGAACCCTGGTGCTACATACAACAACAATCACAGAAAACACGGGGCTAAGGACTAGTGTCCTCGCCACATAAAGTGCGATAATGTGACTTGACTTCTTGACAATTCCGACCGTATATACACTCACCATCACTATCCCATTCCCCTGACTACTGATTACACACACCTAGATTTAGTCGAACATTCCTTTGTATATAGTATACAGCAGAAGTCTCCAACCAGAGGGTCGCAAGAACGTTTTGGAGAAAATTTGGCTTTTTACTTGTCACGTGTACATTACAGCACAGTGAAATACTTTACCAATTCCTACATGTGAACAGATCTCTTATATATATATATATATATATATATATATATATATATATATATATATATATAAATATATATATATATATATATAGTATCCAAAGCACTATGATTTATTACGGCTATAATGTTCCTATTATCATTTTTGTCACACAAGCTTATGCTTAATCAACTCGGTTTAAGTGAAAACACTAATGTTACTCATAGAATGTTATTAATGAGTCAAACACTGATTGATATCTATTTCTAAAAATCGTGTAAATGAGGTCACGTGTGTTGTGGCGAGTTCGAGACTGGAGTTTCTTCACCATTTATTCTTCTCTAAATGTTCTGCTTGCTGTTGAACTGATGTTGAACTGAATGTTGGTGATCAGTAGCTACCAGTAAAGTACAGATACGTGAAAAAGCTACTTATGCAAGCAACTACTCTTCATCCTTTATCCCTCATCCCTTCTTGCCTTCCTTTTCGTGACCCTTTTCCACCCAATAAATTGTTCCTCAATTATTTACCTTCTCCATTTCTCTCTTATTTATTATTATTTTTTCTTTCTTTCTCAGTTCCTTGTGTTTCCTCAGTTCAGCCACCAGATGTCGCCATTGTGCCTGTTTTCCACATTAGATTACCATTGCTTCAACCGGTGTCAGACAGACAGACAGACAGACAGACAGACAGACATACAGACAGACAGACAGACAGACAGACCGACCGACCGACCGACAGACAGACAGACAGACAGACAGACAGATAGATAGATAGATAGATAGATAAATGTATTGCATGAGGAAGTCAGAGAAGTATGTGAGGGTGGTGCAGGACATGTATGAGAACAATGTGACAGCAGTGAAATGTGCAGTAGGAACAACAGACTGGTTCAAGGATCGGCTCTAAGTCCTTTCTTAGAGCCGTTTGTGAGAGTAAAAGGGAAAGTTATAGGACTGTGGTGAGACCTGCGATGTTGTATGGATTAGAGACAGTGACATTGAGTAAAAGACAGGAGGTGGAGCTGGAGGTGTTGAGGTTTCGTTGGGAGTGACGAGGATGGACAGGATTAGACGAGTTTATCAGAGGGACAGCGCATGAAGGAGGTTTTTGAGACAAGGTGAGGGAGACGAGATTGAGATGGTTTGGACATGTGCAGAGGAGGGACATGGGGTATATCAGTAGGAGAATTATTGATGTGGTGAGGGAAGACATGCAGGTGGTTGGTTTGAAAGAGGCAGATGTAGAGGACAGGGGGGCATGGAGACGGATGATCCGCTGTGGTGCCCCCTAATAGGAGCGGCCGAAAGAAGAAGAAGAAGAAGAGATAGATGATAGATAGATAGATAGATAGATAGATAGATAGATAGATAGATAGATAGATAGATAGATAGATAGATAGATAGATAGATAGATAGATAGATAGATAGATAGATACTTGTGAGTGATAGATCACTCCTTTGTGTATATAACGTTACGTCTATACTAATACGGATACATATGAAAACGGCGTTTGAATGGTTCACATCCACTTTCATTGACAATCATTTCCCAAAAGATGCTCATTCACACTGAAACGTCTGAAAATGTTTGCGAGCAAAACGTAAGATGCTTCGACCTTTGTCATTTCCACCTGCCGTTCATTTACATTTCAGCTCTTTGAAATATCTCGGCAATGACTAAAAATGCGTTTTTTTCAAATCTAATCATTTGGACATCCTTTTCCAAAAGCTACATTTTATTAGACTAAAAACGCCGTCTCAGTGTGAACAAAAGGCCAAAACAGAGTGAAAAATATGTCTTTTCAAATAATAATATATGAGTGTGAACATGGCCAAAGTTCCCCTTTAGTGACATTGTGGTCTGTGTCTTGCATTTTGACAGGTGGAAACAATGATCCAATGAAACTTACGAATGACACAATAGTGACATCTGGTGGCTAAGCTGAAGAAACACAAGGAAAAAAATAGAAAAAACACATTCTCATCCTCATTTTTAACATAATTTCTTCTGTCTTTCACTCCGTCAGTTTTCTTCTACCATTTCTCATGCTTGTCTTTCTTTGATTTTTGTTAATTTATTTTTTCTTTTTCAGTTTCTTTTCCATCTATCACTTTTAATATATTGCCCCAAGTTCTTTCTTCTTTTTGTCACTTGGTTTCTTCACTACCTTTCTGTCTTCTATCATTTCCTATCTTCCTTCTTTCCTCTCATCCATCATTTTCTATCTTCCTTCCCTCTCTTCCTCCCTCTTTCAATTTTTAGCTATTTTTTCAATTCCTTTTTTCTCCTTTTTCTCTACCTTTAATATTCTATATATTTTATCTGTATATTGCTGTTTTCTTTTAATTTCTTCTTCCCTTTCTTTATTTAACTCTTTCTTCATGCTTTCTTTCCAATCTCTTTCTTCCTTTTCCTTATTTCTGTACTTCTATCATTCTTCCTTTCCTTTCTCTTTAATTTCTTCCTTCCTTGTGCGTGTGTGAGTGAGTGTGTGTGCAAGTGAGAGTGTGTGTGTGTGTGTGTGTGTGTGTGTGTGTGTGTGTGTGTGTGTGTGTGTGTGTGTGTGTGTGTGTGTGTGTGTTAATCTCACTCTTTTTGAGCTTGGCGTCCTTGACAAGTCTCTCCGGCTCTCATATCCTCCTGAACCTTCTCTCTTTCATTGAAGCGAAGAGAATTCAGGTGGTCCTGCACCTTCACACAAAGCCTGTCAATCATCTGCACACACACACACACACACACACACACACACACACACACACACACACACACACACACACACAATCACACACACGCACACACGCAC
>NC_060893.1:21813012-21818012 GCF_014805685.1 Silurus meridionalis | reverse complement strand
TCATCATAATCATCACCATCAATATCCTGAACATCAACATCATCCAAATCATCATCCTCATTAAACACAATTAAACTTAAAAAATTTATAGGTTCATAACATCCCGACTCGGAGAAGAAACCTGTGGGCGTGTCTTTTGATATGTGCGATTTCTTTCCCTGTAAATCTTACATCAGCAGTTTATAAAGCATCAGGTTTCTGCCCTTCGTCCTGACACTGGTTTGTTACCCTAACATGTGCGCTTGTTTCGTGTCTACGACCTGTTTATACTGTATGTCCTGTTTGGCGTGTCTTATCAGGGGTTTGTATTTTAGTAGCTAACTAGCTATGCTTTATCGCTCAGCGTTCATAAATTTTAGACCTTGTGCCTTTGTTTTTGGGTGCAATCAGAGTTACACAGGGGCAAAACCCGGAGTCGTACAAACACTTACAGATTCCTCCTCCTGGATCATAAGAACCAAACTGTTCAGCACCTGGCCCAGATTCCTGCACACACACACACACACACACACACACACACACCATGATCTTGAGACACAGTGTATTTATGTAGATAAAAATTAAAACACCTTCAGAAACATATATGCTCTTCTGATTTCATGCAAAGGAGGTGGGGCTTATATCGGGTAGACAGTTTAAATTAGCTGATTAGCTAATGATCATGTGTTCAGATTTATCGTAAATGCTTATATTAGGGATCCAGAGATCTATATTATTTTATCATTTCTATATTAAAGCAATGCATTTTGTAGAATCTGGGCAAGAAATGTATGCATGAGCCAGTGGATCACACACTGCTAATCGCTCTCACTTGGATTTGATGTTGTTGAAGTTCTTGCCCAGAGACAGCTGTCTGATGGAGCGATTTTTAGCCAGCCACACCAGCAAAGTCGTCAGATCAGAGTCCAAACCTGCACATGGAGCATCAGCATTCAACACACTCTCGATTTTTAACACATCTGAGAGAAAAGACAATAAAACACATCTGGAAGGAAAGTGTGTGTGTTGTGTTCTGACTGTTGTCTGAAATATCCAGGTTGGAGACGTTGGGAATCTCTGCTATACAGCCCTCCAAAATCTGGGATCCAGGTGAACGCAGCTACACAGACACAGACACACACACAGACACACACACAGACACACACACACACACACACACACACACACACACACACACACACAATACCAGATGTTTAATGTTTTCTGTGTGTTTTATAATATATAATGGCATAATCCTAATACACACTCATTATAATCACACACAAATCCTAATACACACTCATTATAATCACACACAAATCCTAATACACACTCATTATAATATCACACTAATCCTAATACACACTCATTATGATCACACTAGACTAGGAAGAGTGCAATGTGTGTGTGTGTGTGTGTGTGTGTGTGTGTGTGTGTGTGTGTGTGTGTGTGTGTGTGTGTGTTTGTGTGTGTGATTACCTCACAGCTGCTCAGATCCAATGAGATATCTTTTAGGTTGGGATTACAGGCCAGACCAAGCAACAGAGCTCTGATACAGACACACACACACACACACACACACACACACATACACACACAAATACACACACACATGAAATGAGACATACACCCTATTTGAGATGCTGATTAGAACACATATCCTTTCTTCTTTCCTTCCCTTCTGTCAGTTTTAATTTTTTCATACATTACTTTATTTCTTGAACCTTCCTTTAATCAATAATTCCTTCCTTCATTCCTTTCTTTAATCAATCCTTCCTTCCATTCTGTCCTTTTCTTTACTTCTGCCAGTCTTCATTCTTTTCATTCCTTCTATTTTATATCCTTTCATTTCTTGGATAATTTCTTCCCTCCTACCATCATTTCTTGTCTCCTACATCTTCCTTTAACCCCTCCTGCTTCCCTCCTTCCTGTTTTCATATCATCCTACACTTTATTTTTGTTTCTTCATACCTTCCTTTATTGGTCCTTTTTTCCCCATCTATGAAACCACATGATTTTAGGTTGATTAAAATAACACTGTGAAGGTCACTGTACTGGTCACTGCAGTAAACTGCCTCTGTTACATTTGGGTGTAGAGTTAAAGCCCTTTACGTAACAGTATGACTTTGAGTCTCAATATTTCATCCTAAATGAGCAAAACAAAAAAATATTGGTGCGACTCACTTCAGAGCCTCAGGAGGCAATTTGGTGCCGGAGAGGACGATAGTGTTGAGCGCCAGCGCGGTGCTGAAGAACTGCTTAAAGGAGGATGGCAGCTCCTTTCCTTTCCTGCAGGGGGAGCACAAGAGGAAACATTAATAGCAAACAATGATAATGATCTTCAGAAAGTGTGTGTGTGTGTGTGTGTGTGTGTGCGTGCGTGCGTGCGTGTGTGTGTGTGTGTGTGTGTGATTATGGTTATATTTCTTACTTAATATTTAGGACACTCTTGGACATGTTGAGGATGGAAAGATGTTGCAGAGAGCCTCGGAGTAAAGAAGAGCAGACCTGAACAGTACAGACAGGAGGAAACAGGACATCGTCAATACAGTCCCACAGGGTGGTGTGTATACGCAGAGTAGTGTGAGTATATACAGGGCTGTGTGAGTGTATACACTTTACTGTGTGTGTGTATATATAGAGTAATGTGTGTGTGTGTGTGTGTGTGTGTGTGTGTGTGTGTATACTGTATATTGAATAGTGTGAGTATATACATGAGTGTGTATGTATATATGCAATTTGATGTGTACATATATGAAATAGTGTGTATATATGGAGTAGTGAGCATATATACAGGGTAGTGTGCGTTTATATGCGTTTTATGTATAAAGTGAACGTGTGTGTATATAGAGGGTAGTGTGCATATATAGAAGGTACTATATGTATATATGGCGTAGTGGAGTATATAAAGGCAGTGTATGTATATATGGAGTAGTGGAGTATATACAGGATTGTGTGTGTATATATGGAATTGAAGCAGAAGAAGAATAGGCTTTATTTGTTACATATACATTACAGCACAGTAAAATTCTTTCTTTGCACATGCTAGCAGGGCCCAAGTCGGGGCTTATATACCGGGGCTTGAACCCCGGCCCTGCCCCGATCAGTAACCCAGTCCTCTAAATATATATATATATATATATATATATATATATATATATATACACTATTAATAAAATGATACAATTAGTAGTAAAAAAAAATGTTACACTAATAAATAAAAAAGTAAAAAGTAAGATATTTACATTGACTTCGTCTTTTTACTCACTATATCATTAAAAACTTTAGGGAAATTATATTATATGTCTCACTTCCATTTATGTTTTGCGTTTTCATCCTAAGATATTTCAGGTGTATTCAGCTCCATGTCAGACTGCAGCGCTACTGTGTTTTTCCAGACTTAGAGATCTCCTGCTGTAGAGCTCTGGCCTCAACCCTATTGAACAACTTTGGAATGAATTTTTCACGCTGATTGCACCCCAGGCCTCCTCAACTCACCTACACCAGTACCTTACTTTACTTGTGGCTGAATAAATCTCCAAAAACCTCCAGAAGCACACCCCAAAACCTTTCCAGAAGATTCTTCCTATAACCTTATAAGTTCTTATAACCGCAAATAAGCACAAAATGTTGAATGGCATGTACAAAAATCACACAAACCTTATGGAAAGGTGTCTACAAATGTTTTTTCATACAGTGTTATTATAGTGTTATTTCTATGAGTAAAAGTGAGACCAGAAATGTAAGATGGACAAAGCGGGGTGTGGCTTTCAGGGTGTCAACATTTCTTATGTGTTCTAGTATTTAAAGAAAAATCTGATAATCTCATCCAGATAACAAGTGTATGTAAAGGAGCTGTGATGGTCACTGACCAGTTCCAGAGCACAGTCACAGTTTGACAGGTCGAGAGTGTGCAGGATGTTCGGCTGACTCAGGAAGTTCCACAGGTTCTACAGAGACACACAAACCTGCTGATTTATAACACACCCTACATCAATGCGAATATATGTAAACAGTATATATTTAATTATATGCATGTGTGTGTGTGTTTGTCTATTTATGTGTGTGTCTGCATACAGACAGATCGTCTCCCCTCAGTGTGTTTCCAGACAGGTCAAGGTGTGTCAGTGTGTTAAAGAAGGCCAAGTTGGAACACAGAGATTGAGCCAGAAGGTTCACACCTAAAACACACACAGACACACAATAACATCAATCAGGTCACACTGTCAAAATAATGTTGCAAATTCGAACAACTGTGAGTGTATGTGTGAGCGAGTGTGTGTATGTGTGTGTGTGTGTGTGTGTGTGTGTGTGTGTACCTTTAGCTGAGAGAGAGTTTTTCGAGAGGTTCAGATGTTTCAGTCCAGATGGAAGTTTTCCCAGGGGTAAACTCAGAGACACAATGCCTTAAAAACATCATCATAGTCATCATCATCACCACTGTCATCATTATCAACATCATTAACACTCTCTTCCTCCTCCTCCTAATCATCATCATCGTCAACATCCCCATTAAGTCTTTCTTCTCATCATTAGAAGTTTTCTGCCTCCTCCTTCTCATCAAACAATGTATTCCTCATATTCCTCATTATCATCAACATTACCATTTACACTCCTCCTCATCATCATTAAGTCACTTCCTCCTCCTCCTCATCATCTTCATCATTTACAGTCTTTCTCCTTCTCCTCATCATCTTTAACAATGCCTTCATTACCTTCATTATCATCATCTTCTTCTTTATTATAATCATCATCATCATATTTATCATCATCAACATCATCATCATCATCATCATCAACAACAACAACAGCACCATCTCAATACACCTGGTTAATTTATTTACTTAGTAAAATATTTTAAGTCCTAATTGTATTAAAAATTTTCTGACACATATATTTATATATATTTAACAGGAATGTATAGTAAGTGTGGGTTGTGAGTGTGACACCTTTGTCCTCCACTGAGTTGTTGGCCAGGTTGAGTGTGTGTAGAGCTGAGTGTGGATTCTGGCTCAGAGCGC